>NW_025746641.1:0-97005 GCF_021184085.1 Oncorhynchus gorbuscha
AGAGGTTGTGTGGCCTACCCCCCTTTTGTATATGTATTGTATGTGTATTAGTGTGTGTTAGGTGTGTGTCTGTATCGTACCCAGAAACTGAGCTTTGGCCTGGTGCGGGTTGAGGGTCTGGACCTGCTGCATGTGCTGAGTTACCATGGTGACCCATGCCTGGGGAGGCTGCTTCCCAAACAGAAGGGGGGGATGTCTCTGACAACTCATGGCTGGCGAGAAAGGATAGAGGATTAAAAAAATATATATATTTTTAATGTTTCTCAGTTCTAGGTTGTTTTTTTTTACATTCATTGACATGATGGAGAGATGACAGAGATTACATAAGAAAATTACATAGAGATGACATAGAGATTACAGAGAGATGACACAGAGATTACATGGAGATGACACAGAGATTACATAGAGATGACACAGAGATTACATAAAGATGACACAGAGATTACATAGAGATTACACAGAGATTACATAAGATTACATAGAGATGACATAAAGATTACATAGAGATGATATAGAGATTACATAGAGATGACAGAGATTACATAGAGATGACACAGAGATTACATAGAGATGACATAGAGATTACATAGAGATGACACAGAGATTACAGAGAGATGACACAGAGATTACAGAGATTACATAGAGATGACGTAAAGATGACGGACAGATGACATATAGATGACATAGAGATGACGGAAAAAGATTACATAGAATGATGGAAGAGATGACATAGAGATTACATAGAGATGATGTAGATATTACATAGAGATTACATAGAGATGACAGAGATTACATAGAGATGACATAGAGATTACAGAGGGATGATGGAGAGATGATGTGGAGATTACAGAGAGATTACATAGAGATGATGGAGAGATTACAGAGAGATTACATAGAGATGATGGAGAGATTATAGAGAAAGTGCGTAGAATTACATAGAGATTAAATAGAGATGATGGAGAGATGACGTAGAGATTACAGAGAGATTAGTGCATTACGTAGAGATGATGGAGAGATTACAGAGAGATTACATAGAGATGATGGAGAGATTACATAGAGATGATGGAGAGATTACATAGAGATGATGGAGAGATTACATAGAGATGATGGAGAGATTACGGAGAGATGATGGCGAGATTACATAGAGATGATGGAGAGATTACATGGAGATGATGGAGAGATTACATAGAGATGCTGGAGAGATGATGGAGAGATTACATAGAGATGATGGAGAGATGATGGAGAGATTACATAGAGATGATGGAGAGATTACATAGAGATGATGGAGAGATTACGGAGAGATGATGGCGAGATTACATAGAGATGATGGAGAGATTACATGGAGATGATGGAGAGATTACATAGAGATGCTGGAGAGATTACATAGAGATGCTGGAGAGATGATGGAGAGATTACATAGAGATGATGGAGAGATTACATAGAGATGCTGGAGAGATGATGGAGAGATTACATAGAGATGATGGAGAGATGATGGAGAGATTACATAGAGATGATGGAGAGATTACATAGAAATGATGGAGAGATTACGGAGAGATGATGGAGAGATTACATAGAGATGATGGAGAGATTACATAGAGATGCTGGAGAGATTACATAGAGATGATGGAGAGATTACATAGAGATGATGGAGAGATTACGGAGAGATGATGGAGAAATTACATAGAGATGATGGAGAGATGATGGAAAGATTACATAGAGATGCTGGAGAGATGATGGAGAGTACATAGAGATGATGGAGAGATTACATAGAGATGCTGGAGAGATGATGGAGAGATTACATAGAGATGATGGAGAGATTACATAGAGATGCTGGAGAGATGATGGAGAGTACATAGAGATGCTGGAGAGATTACGGAGAGATAATGCACTGTACACGGCAACCACCTCCCCCTTAATGCACTGTACACTGCAACCACCTCCCCCATAATGCACTGTACACGGCAACCACTTCCCCCATAATTCACTGTACACAGCAACCACCTCCCCCATAATGCACTGTACACAGCAACCAGCTCCCCCATAATGCACTGTACACAGCAACCACCTCCCCCATAATGCACTGTACACGGCAACCAGCTCCCCCATAATGCACTGTACACAGCAACCAGCTCCCCCATAATGCACTGTAATATGTGTTCTTACATGCTGGGTATGAACGTCATGTCCTTGGCTCTGTGTTGCAGAGCTGATAGTTTAGAGATCTGGAGGAACAGCTGTTCAGAGACTTTACCTCTGGGCAGGATGTTCATCAAGCCCTTACGGTAGTCTGGAAGCACCTGTTATAAAGTAAATACAGAGCAGACTGTTATAGCTGGTTATAATGCATCATAGTGTTGTTATACCTGGTTATAATGCATCATAGTGTTGTTATACCTGGTTATAATGCATCACTGTTGTTATACCTGGTTATAATGCTTCATAGTGTTGTTATACCTGGTTATAATGCTTCATAGTGTTGTTATACCTGGTTATAATGCTCCATAATGCTTCATAGTGTTGTTATACCTGGTTATAATGCTTCATAGTGTTGTTATACCTGGTTATAATGCATCATGGTGTTGTTATACCTGGTTATAATGCATCATGGTGTTATTATACCTGGTTATAATGCATGGTGACACAGAGCTGGTTGTTATACCTGGTTATAATGTATCGTAGTGTTGTTATACCTGGTTATAATGCATGGTGACACAGAGCTGGTTATTATACCTGGTTATAATGCATCTTAGTGTTGTTATACCTGGTTATAATGTATCGTAGTGTTGTTATACCTGGTTATAATGCATCACAGTGTTGTTATACCTGGTTATAATGCATCACTGTTGTTATACCTGGTTATAATGCATCTTAGTGTTGTTATACCTGGTTATAATGTTTCATAGTGTTGTTATACCTGGTTATAATGCATCATAGTGTTGTTATACCTGGTTATAATGCATCTTAGTGTTGTTATACCTGGTTATAATGCTTCATAGTGTTGTTATACCTGGTTATAATGCATCATAGTGTTATTATACCTGGTTATAATGCATCTTAGTGTTGTTATACCTGGTTATAATGTATCGTAGTGTTGTTATACCTGGTTATAATGCATGGTGACACAGAGCTGGTTATTATACCTGGTTATAATGCATGGTGACACAGAGCTCGTTGTCAAATTTGAGCGTCTGTGTCCAGATGACCCTCCTGAACCACAGGCTGTAGTTACAGTCCATTGGCTCCGCCTCCGTAGCAATGTCCAGGATGTACTCCTCTTATTGAGGGACGGACATTCTCACCTGCAGACGGACAGACAGACACACACACACAAACTGTAATATTAAAGAATGGACAGTCTGACCTGTAGACAGACAGACAGACAGACAGACAGACAGACAGACAGACAGACAGACAGACAGACAGACAGACAGACAGACAGACAGACAGACAGACAGACAGACAGACAGACAGACAGACAGACAGACAGACAGACAGACAGACAGACAGACAGTAGTATGGACAGTCTGACTGTGTGTGTGTGTGTGTGTGTGTGTGTGTGTGTGTGTGTGTGTGTGTGTGTGTGTGTGTGTGTGTGTGTGTGTGTGTGTGTGTGTGTGTGTGTGTGTGTGTGTGTGTGTGTGTGTGTGTGTGTGTGTGTGTGTGTGTGTGTGTGTGTGTGTGTGTGTGTGTGTGTGTGTATACCTCTTTTCGTGACCAGGAAGACAGCGTACTCGTCAACGGCCTCCAGTCTGTGTAGACCCATCTCGTAACAGAGCTCCTCTATCACGTCCAGCGCCACCTGCAGCACAGGAGGACAAATGATCAGCACCCACTGAGTGTATATACAATACACAGAGAGAGAGATACACACAACAGAACCCACTGTAATACACAGAGAGAGAGATACACACAACAGAACATGATCAGAACCCACTGTAATACACAGAGAGAGAGATACACACAACAGAACATGATCAGAACCCACTGTAATACACAGAGATACACACAACAGAACATGATCAGCACCCACTGTAATACACAGAGATACACACAACAGAACATGATCAGCACCCACTGTAATACACAGAGATACACACAACAGAACATGATCAGAACCAACTGTAATACACAGAGATACACACAATCAGAACCAACTGTAATACACAGAGAGAGAGATACACACAACAGAACACAATCAGAACCAACTGTAATACACAGAGATACACACAACAGAACATGATCAGAACCCACTGTAATACACAGAGATACACACAACAGAACACAATCAGAACCAACTGTAATACACAGAGAGAGATATACACACAACAGAACACAATCAGAACCAACTGTAATACACAGAGATACACACAACAGAACATGATCAGCACCCACTGTAATACACAGAGAGAGATATACACACAACAGAACATGATCAGAACCCACTGTAATACACAGAGAGAGATACACACAATCAGCACCCACTGTAATACACAGAGAGAGATACACACAACAGAACCCACTGTAATACACAGAGAGAGATATACACACAACAGAACATGATCAGAACCCACTGTAATACACAGAGAGAGATATACACACAACAGAACATGATCAGAACCCACTGTAATACACAGAGAGAGAGATACACACAATCAGAACCCACTGTAATACACAGAGAGAGAGATACACACAACAGAACATGATCAGAACCCACTGTAATACACAGAGAGAGAGATACACAATCAGCACCCACTGTAATACACAGAGATACACACAATCAGAACATGATCAGAACCCACTGTAATACACAGAGAGAGAGATACACAATCAGCACCCACTGTAATACACAGAGATACACACAATCAGAACATGATCAGAACCCACTGTAATACACAGAGAGAGAGAGATACACACATCAGAACCAACTGTAATACAGAGAGAGAAATACAGAACAGAAAATTATTACAGATATCATCCTAAGCACACAGACACTCAGGGGGACAGAAGGGAACAGACACAGTCTAGTAGACTGACAGAGACAGAAGGGAACAGACACAGTCTAGTAGACTCAGAGACAGAAGGGAACAGACACAGTCTAGTAGACTGACAGAGACAGAAGGGAACAGACACAGTCTAGTAGACTGACAGAGACAGAAGGGAACAGACACAGTCTAGTAGACTGACAGAGACAGAAGGGAACAGTCACAGTCTAGTAGACTCAGAGACAGAAGGGAACAGACACAGCCTAGTAGACTGACAGAGACAGAAGAGAACAGACACAGTCTAGTAGACAGAGACAGAAGGGAGCAGAAACAGTCTAGTAGACTGACAGAGACAGAAGAGAACACACACAGTCTAGTAGACTCAGAGACAGAAGGGAACAGGCACAGTCTAGTAGACTCAGAGACAGAAGGGAACAGACACAGTCTAGTAGACTCAGAGACAGAAGGGAACAGACACAGTCTAGTAGACTCAGAGACAGAAGGGAACAGGCACAGTCTAGTAGACTCAGAGACAGAAGGGAACAGACACAGTCTAGTAGACAGAGACAGAAGGGAACAGACACAGTCTAGTAGACTCAGAGACAGAAGGGAACAGACACAGTCTAGTAGACTGACAGAGACAGAAGGGAACAGACACAGTCTAGTAGACTGACAGAGACAGAAGGGAACAGACACAGTCTAGTAGACTCAGAGACAGAAGGGAACAGACACAGTCTAGTAGACTCAGAGACAGAAGGGAACAGACACAGTCTAGTAGACAGAGACAGAAGGGAACAGACACAGTCTAGTAGACTCAGAGACAGAAGGGAACAGACACAGTCTAGTAGACTCAGAGACAGAAGGGAACAGACACAGTCTAGTAGACTCAGAGACAGAAGGGAGCAGACACAGTCTAGTAGACAGAGACAGAAGGGAACAGACACAGTCTAGAGGACAGAGACAGAAGGGAACAGACACAGTCTAGGAGACTGACAGAGACAGAAGGGAACAGACACAGTCTAGTAGACTGACAGAGACAGAAGGGAACAGACACAGTCTAGTAGACTCAGAGACAGAAGGGAACAGACACAGTCTAGTAGACTGACAGAGACAGAAGGGAACAGTCACAGTCTAGTAGACTCAGAGACAGAAGGGAACAGACACAGTCTAGTAGACTGACAGAGACAGAAGAGAACAGACACAGTCTAGTAGACAGAGACAGAAGGGAGCAGAAACAGTCTAGTAGACTGACAGAGACAGAAGAGAACAGACACAGTCTAGTAGACTCAGAGACAGAAGGGAACAGGCACAGTCTAGTAGACTCAGAGACAGAAGGGAACAGACACAGTCTAGTAGACTCAGAAACAGAAGGGAACAGACACAGTCTAGTAGACAGAGACAGAAGGGAACAGACACAGTCTAGTAGACTGACAGAGACAGAAGGGAACAGACACAGTCTAGTAGACTGACAGAGACAGAAGGGAACAGACACGGTCTAGTAGACTCAGAGACAGAAGGGAACAGACACAGTCTAGTAGACTCAGAGACAGAAGGGAACAGACACAGTCTAGTAGACTGACAGAGACAGAAGGGAACAGACACAGTCTAGTAGACTCAGAGACAGAAGGGAACAGACACAGTCTAGTAGACTCAGAGACAGAAGGGAACAGACACAGTCTAGTAGACTCAGAGACAGAAGGGAACAGACACAGTCTAGTAGACTGACAGAGACAGAAGGGAACAGACACAGTCTAGTAGACTCAGAGACAGAAGGGAACAGTCACAGTCTTGTAGACTGACAGAGACAGAAGGGAACAGACACAGTCTAGTAGACTGACAGAGACAGAAGGGAACAGACACAGTCTAGTAGACTCAGAGACAGAAGGGAACAGACACAGTCTAGTAGACAGAGACAGAAGGGAACAGACACAGTCTAGTAGACTCAGAGACAGAAGGGAACAGACACAGTCTAGTAGACTGACAGAGACAGAAGGGAACAGACACAGTCTAGTAGACTGACAGAGACAGAAGGGAACAGACACAGTCTAGTAGACTCAGAGACAGAAGGGAACAGACACAGTCTAGTAGACAGAGACAGAAGGGAACAGACACAGTCTAGTAGACTGACAGAGACAGAAGGGAACAGACACAGTCTAGTAGACTGAGAGAGCCGGAAGGGAACAGACACAGTCTAGTAGACTCAGAGACAGAAGGGAACAGACACAGTCTAGTAGACAGAGACAGAAGGGAACAGACACAGTCTAGTAGACTCAGAGACAGAAGGGAACAGACACAGTCTAGTAGACAGAGACAGAAGGGAACAGACACAGTCTAGTAGACAGAGACAGAAGGGAACAGACACAGTCTAGTAGACAGAGACAGAAGGGAACAGACACAGTCTAGTAGACAGAGACAGAAGGGAACAGACACAGTCTAGTAGACTCAGAGACAGAAGGGAACAGACACAGTCTAGTAGACAGAGACAGAAGGGAACAGACACAGTCTAGTAGACTCAGAGACAGAAGGGAACAGACACAGTCTAGTAGACAGAGACAGAAGGGAACAGACACAGTCTAGTAGACTCAGAGACAGAAGGGAACAGACACAGTCTAGTAGACTCAGAGACAGAAGGGAACAGACACAGTCTAGTAGACAGAGACAGAAGGGAACAGACACAGTCTAGTAAACTCAGAGACAGAAGGGAACAGACACAGTCTAGTAGACAGAGACAGAAGGGAACAGACACAGTCTAGTAGACTCAGAGACAGAAGGGAACAGACACAGTCTAGTAGACAGAGACAGAAGGGAACAGACACAGTCTAGTAGACAGGGACAGAAGGGAACAGACACAGTCTAGTAGACAGAGACAGAAGGGAACAGACACAGTCTAGTAGACAGAGACAGAAGGGACCAGACACAGTCTAGTAGACAGAGACAGAAGGGAACAGACACAGTCTAGTAGACTCAGAGACAGAAGGGAACAACACAGTCTATGAGACTCACAGAGCACGTCTTGATCTTCAGGTGTCGTTCGATGCCTCCTGGGAAGAGGAACAGTTGTCGCTTGGAGCTCCTCCCCGCCTGTTAGAGGTCAGGGGTTAGACAGTAGAGGTCAGCGGTTAGACATTAGAGGTCAGAGATTCGACATTAGAGATCAGAGATTCGACATTAGAGATCAGAGATTTGACATTAGAGGTCAGAGGTTAGACAGTCTGGTCAGGGGTTAGACGTCTGGGGTTAGACAGTAGAGGTCAGGGGTTAGACATTAGCGGTCAGGGGTTAGACAGAGGTCAGGGGTTAGACATTAGAGGTCAGGAGTAAGACATTAGAGGTCAGGGGTAAGACATTAGAGGTGAGGGGTAAGACATTAGAGGTCAGGAGTAAGACATTAGAGGTCATGCTCTATCCAAACTATTTGTAAATTTAGCTAGCTGGTTATTTAGAAACGTTCGTACTAAATTTGGGGGGGAATGTTCCAATGCTAGTGATCATTACTGTGCACCACAGGTCAGATGTCAAGGGTAAGGACCAAGGGTAAGGGGTTAAGGTTAGGAGTTAGGCATGAAAGGTGAGAACTAACCACCGTAGCTTTCAGTTCCGTACTGCTGGGAGGAATGATGCGTCCTCCGTACCGATAGGTCTTCCTCAGGTTCTGCTCACAAGCCTTTGATATGCCTATGGAGAACACATTAACAATATACCTATCAATACACAGAGACATTACCTGGAGAATAGACATTATACCTATCAATACACAGAGACATTACCTGGAGAATAGACATTATACCTATCAATACACAGAGACATTACCTGGAGAATAGACATTATACCTATCAATACACAGAGACATTACCTGGAGAATAGACATTATACCTATCAATACACAGAGACATTACCTGGAGAATAGACATTATACCTATCAATACACAGAGACATTACCTGGAGAATAGACATTAACAATATACCTATCAATACACAGAGACATTACCTGGAGAATAGACATTATACCTATCAATACACAGAGACATTACCTGAGAATAGACATTATACCTATCAATACACAGAGACATTACCTGGAGAATAGACATTATACCTATCAATACACAGAGACATTACCTGGAGAATAGACATTATACCTATCAATACACAGAGACATTACCTGGAGAATATACATTATACCTATCAATACACAGAGACATTACCTGGAGAATAGACATTATACCTATCAATACACAGAGACATTACCTGGAGAATAGACATTATACCTATCAATACACAGAGACATTACCTGGAGAATAGACATTATACCTATCAATACACAGAGACATTACCTGGAGAATAGACATTATACCTATCAATACACAGAGACATTACCTGGAGAATAGACATTATACCTATCAATACACAGAGACATTACCTGGAGAATAGACATTATACCTATCAATACACAGAGACATTACCTGGAGAATAGACATTATACCTATCAATACACAGAGACATTACCTGGAGAATAGACATTATACCTATCAATACACAGAGACATTACCTGGAGAATAGACATTACCAATATACCGATCAATACACAGAGACATTACCTGGAGAATAGACATTATACCTATCAATACACAGAGACATTACCTGGAGAATAGACATTATACCTATCAATACACAGAGACATTACCTGGAGAATAGACATTATACCTATCAATACACAGAGACATTACCTGGAGAATAGACATTATACCTATCAATACACAGAGACATTACCTGGAGAATATACATTATACCTATCAATACACAGAGACATTACCTGGAGAATAGACATTATACCTATCAATACACAGAGACATTACCTGGAGAATAGACATTATACCTATCAATACACAGAGACATTACCTGGAGAATAGACATTATACCTATCAATACACAGAGACATTACCTGGAGAATAGACATTATACCTATCAATACACAGAGACATTACCTGGAGAATAGACATTATACCTATCAATACACAGAGACATTACCTGGAGAATAGACATTAACAATATACCTATCAATACACAGAGACATTACCTGGAGAATAGACATTATACCTATCAATACACAGAGACATTACCTGGAGAATAGACATTATACCTATCAATACACAGAGACATTACCTGGAGAATAGACATTATACCTATCAATACACAGAGACATTACCTGGAGAATAGACATTATACCTATCAATACACAGAGACATTACCTGGAGAATAGACATTATACCTATCAATACACAGAGACATTACCTGGAGAATAGACATTATACCTATCAATACACAGAGACATTACCTGGAGAATAGACATTACCAATATACCTATCAATACACAGAGACATTACCTGGAGAATAGACATTATACCTATCAATACACAGAGACATTACCTGGAGAATAGACATTATACCTATCAATACACAGAGACATTACCTGGAGAATAGACATTAACATTATACCTATCAATACACAGAGACATTACCTGGAGACATTACCAATATACCTATCAATACACAGAGACATTACCTGGAGAATAGACATTATACCTATCAATACACAGAGACATTACCTGGAGAATACACATTATACCTATCAATACACAGAGACATTACCTGGAGAATAGACATTATACCTATCAATACACAGAGACATTACCTGGAGAATAGACATTATACCTATCAATACACAGAGACATTACCTGGAGAATAGACATTATACCTATCAATACACAGAGACATTACCTGGAGAATAGACATTATACCTATCAATACACAGAGACATTACCTGGAGAATAGACATTATACCTATCAATACACAGAGACATTACCTGGAGAATAGACATTATACCTATCAATACACAGAGACATTACCTGGAGAATAGACATTATACCTATCAATACACAGAGACATTACCTGGAGAATAGACATTAGCAATATACCTATCAATACACAGAGACATTACCTGGAGAATAGACATTATACCTATCAATACACAGAGACATTACCTGGAGAATAGACATTATACCTATCAATACACAGAGACATTACCTGGAGAATAGACATTATACCTATCAATACACAGAGACATTACCTGGAGAATAGACATTATACCTATCAATACACAGAGACATTACCTGGAGAATAGACATTAACATTATACATATCAATACACAGAGACATTACCTGGAGAATAGACATTATACCTATCAATACACAGAGACATTACCTGGAGAATAGACATTAACATTATACATATCAATACACAGAGACATTACCTGGAGAATAGACATTACCAATATACCTATCAATACACAGAGACATTACCTGGAGAATAGACATTATACCTATCAATACACAGAGACATTACCTGGAGAATAGACATTAACATTATACCTATCAATACACAGAGACATTACCTGGAGAATAGACATTACCAATATACCTATCAATACACAGAGACATTACCTGGAGAATAGACATTATACCTATCAATACACAGAGACATTACCTGGAGAATAGACATTAACATTATACCTATCAATACACAGAGACATTACCTGGAGACATTACCAATATACCTATCAATACACAGAGACATTACCTGGAGAATAGACATTATACCTATCAATACACAGAGACATTACCTGGAGAATAGACATTATACCTATCAATACACAGAGACATTACCTGGAGAATAGGCATTATACCTATCAATACACAGAGACATTACCTGGAGAATAGACATTATACCTATCAATACACAGAGACATTACCTGGAGAATAGACATTACCAATATACCTATCAATACACAGAGACATTACCTGGAGAATAGACATTACCATTATACCTATCAATACACAGAGACATTACCTGGAGAATAGACATTATACCTATCAATAAACAGAGACATTACCTGGAGAATAGACATTATACCTATCAATACACAGAGACATTACCTGGAGAATAGACATTACCAATATACCTATCAATACACAGAGACATTACCTGGAGAATAGACATTACCATTATACCTATCAATACACAGAGACATTACCTGGAGAATACACATTATACCTATCAATACACAGAGACATTACCTGGAGAATAGACATTATACCTATCAATACACAGAGACATTACCTGGAGAATAGACATTATACCTATCAATACACAGAGACATTACCTGGAGAATAGATATTAACATTATACCTATCAATACACGGAGACATTACCTGGAGAATAGACATTATACCTATCAATACACAGAGACATTACCTGGAGAATAGACATTACCAATATACCTCTCAATACACGGAGACATTACCTGGAGAATAGACATTACCATTATACCTATCAATACACAAAGACATTACCTGGAGAATAGACATTACCAATATACCTCTCAATACACGGAGACATTACCTGGAGAATAGACATTACCATTATACCTATCAATACACAGAGACATTACCTGGAGAATAGACATTATACCTATTAATACACAGAGACATTACCTGGAGAATAGACATTATACCTATCAATACACAGAGACATTACCTGGAGAATAGACATTATACCTATTAATACACAGAGACATTACCTGGAGAATAGACATTACCAATATACCTATCAATACACAGAGACATTACCTGGAGAATAGACATTACCAATATACCTACCAATACACAGAGACAATACCTGGAGAATAGACATTAACATTATACCTATCAATACACAGAGACATTACCTGGAGAATAGACATTAACAATATACCTATCAATACACAGAGACATTACCTGGAGAATAGACATTATACCTATCAATACACAGAGACATTACCTGGAGAATAGACGTTATACCTATCAATACAAAGAGACATTACCTGGAGAATAGACATTATACCTATCAATACACAGAGACATTACCTGGAGAATAGACATTATACCTATCAATACACAGAGACATTACCTGGAGAATAGACATTATACCTATCAATACACAGAGACATTACCTGGAGAATAGACATTATACCTATCAATACACAGAGACATTACCTGGAGAATAGACATTATACCTATCAATACACAGAGACATTACCTGGAGAATAGACATTATACCTATCAATACACAGAGACATTACCTGGAGAATAGACATTATACCTATCAATACACAGAGACATTACCTGGAGAATAGACATTATACCTATCAATACACAGAGACATTACCTGGAGAATAGACATTACCAATATACCTATCAATACACAGAGACATTACCTGGAGAATAGACATTACCAATATACCTATCAATACACAGAGACATTACCTGGAGAATAGACATTAACAATATACCTATCAATACACAGAGACATTACCTGGAGAATAGACATTAT
This sequence comes from Oncorhynchus gorbuscha, assembly GCF_021184085.1. Classification (NCBI taxonomy): domain Eukaryota; kingdom Metazoa; phylum Chordata; class Actinopteri; order Salmoniformes; family Salmonidae; genus Oncorhynchus; species Oncorhynchus gorbuscha. Next base: position 13,409 of record NW_025746641.1, read on the forward strand.
ACCTATCAATACACAGAGACATTACCTGGAGAATAGACATTATACCTATCAATACACAGAGACATTACCTGGAGAATAGACATTACCAATATACCTATCAATACACAGAGACATTACCTGGAGAATAGACATTATACCTATCAATACACAGAGACATTACCTGGAGAATAGACATTATACCTATCAATACACAGAGACATTACCTGGAGAATAGACATTATACCTATCAATACACAGAGACATTACCTGGAGAATAGACATTACCAATATACCTATCAATACACAGAGACATTACCTGGAGAATAGACATTACCAATATACCTATCAATACACAGAGACATTACCTGGAGAATAGACATTAACAATATACCTATCAATACACAGAGACATTACCTGGAGAATAGACATTATACCTATCAATACACAGAGACATTACCTGGAGAATAGACATTATACCTATCAATACACAGAGACATTACCTGGAGAATAGACATTACCAATATACCTATCAATACACAGAGACATTACCTGGAGAATAGACATTATACCTATCAATACACAGAGACATTACCTGGAGAATAGACATTATACCTATCAATACACAGAGACATTACCTGGAGAATAGACATTATACCTATCAATACACAGAGACATTACCTGGAGAATAGACATTAACATTATACCTATCAATACACAGAGACATTACCTGGAGAATAGACATTATACCTATCAATACACAGAGACATTACCTGGAGAATAGACATTACCATTATACCTATCAATACACAGAGACATTACCTGGAGAATAGACATTATACCTATCAATACACAGAGACATTACCTGGAGAATAGACATTATACCTATCAATACACAGAGACATTACCTGGAGAATAGACATTACCATTATACCTATCAATACACAAAGACATTACCTGGAGAATAGACATTACCAATATACCTCTCAATACACGGAGACATTACCTGGAGAATAGACATTACCATTATACCTATCAATACACAGAGACATTACCTGGAGAATAGACATTATACCTATCAATACACAGAGACATTACCTGGAGAATAGACATTAACATTATACCTATCAATACACAGAGACATTACCTGGAGAATAGACATTACCAATATACCTATCAATACACAGAGACATTACCTGGAGACATTACCAATATACCTATCAATACACAGAGACATTACCTGGAGACATTACCAATATACCTATCAATACACAGAGACATTACCTGGAGAATAGACATTACCAATTTACCTATCAATACACAGAGACATTACCTGGAGACATTACCAATATACCTATCAATACACAGAGACATTACCTGGAGAATAGACATTACCAATATACCTATCAATACACAGAGACATTACCTGGAGACATTACCAATATACCTATCAATACACAGAGACATTACCTGGAGACATTACCAATATACCTATCAATACACAGAGACATTACCTGGAGACATTACCAATTTACCTATCAATACACAGAGACATTACCTGGAGACATTACCAATATACCTATCAATACACAGAGACATTACCTGGAGAATAGACATTATACCTATCAATACACAGAGACATTACCTGGAGACATTACCAATATACCTATCAATACACAGAGACATTACCTGGAGAATAGACATTACCAATATACCTATCAATACACAGAGACAGGAAGACACCTACCCTGGAACAGGAAGACACCTACCCTGAAACAGGAAGACACCTACCCTGAAACAGGAAGACACCTACCCTGAAACAGGAAGACATCTACCCTGGAACAGGAAGACACCTACCCTGAAACAGGAAGACACCTACCCTGGAACAGGAAGACACCTACCCTGAAACAGGAAGACACCTACCCTGAAACAGGAAGACACCTACCCTGAAACAGGAAGACATCTACCCTGAAACAGGAAGACAACTACCCCGGAACAGGAAGACAACTACCCTGGAACAGGAAGACACCTACCCTGAAACAGGAAGACAATTACCCTGGAACAGGAAGACACCTACCCTGGAACAGGAAGACACCTACCCTGAAACAGGAAGACATCTACCCTGGAACAGAAAGACATCTACCCTGAAACAGGAAGACACCTACCCTGGAACAGGAAGACATCTACCCTGAAACAGGAAGACACCTACCCTGGAACAGGAAGACACCTACCCTGGAACAGGAATACACCTACCATGAAACAGGAAGACACCCACCCTGGAACAGGAAGACACCTACCCTGGAACACTACTCCCTGACTGAGGGAGGCGTTCTGTAGGAACTTCAACAGGAAGGGCTTCAGGACCTCAGAGCAGCGATAGAACGCAGTCAGGATGTAAAGCAACCTCCAGCCACGCTGACAACTGTCCCTAAAGGTTAGAAGTTCAAGGTTAGAGGTCAGAGTCAGAGGTCAGGATTAGAGTTAGAGGTCAGGGGTTAGAGGTCAGGGGTTAAAGGTCAGTGATTAGAGTTAGGGTCTTACGGTTTAGAGCTGGTGTTTCCTGTAATCTGTTTGAGGATTTGACAGTAGGGTCAGAGGTCAGGGGGTTAGAGTTAGGGTCTTACGGTTTAGAGCTGGTGTTTCCTGTAATCTGTTTCAGGATTTGACAGTAGGGTCAGAGGTCAGGGGGTTAGAGTTAGGGTCTTACGGTTTAGAGCTGGTGTTTCCTGTAATCTGTTCGAGGTGTTGACAGTAGGGTCAGAGGTCAGGGGTTAGAGTTAGGGTCTTACGGTTTAGGGCTGGTGTTTCCTGTAATCTGTTCGAGGTGTTGACAGTAGGGTCAGAGGTCAGGGGGTTAGAGTTAGGGTCTTACAGTTTAGGGCTGGTGTTTCCTGTAATCTGTTCGAGGTGTTGACAGTAGGGTCAGAGGTCCTTCTGTAGCTCAGTTGGTAGAGCATGGCGCTTGTAACGCCAAGGTAGTAGGTTCGATCCCCGGGACCACCCATACGTAGAATGTATGCACACATGACTGTAAGTCGCTTTGGATAAAAGCGTCTGCTAAATGGCATATATTATTATATTATATATTAGGTCAGGGGTTAGAGTTAGGGTCTTACGGTTTAGGGCTGGTGTTTCCTGTAATCTGTTTGAGGATTTGACAGTAGGCTTCATCCTTCATCAGACCAAACTGTCCAATCAGCTGGAGAGAGGGAGAACACACACATCACACAGACGCCTTCAACACAACACAAAACCACCAACTGTTGACGGTGTGGGTGTTACCTTCAGGAAGGTGTTGACTACTTCTTGTTCTGTCAGGCCCTTCAAGGGGTGGTCTCCCATAAAACGCATCACCGCTATGAATATGACATAGCAGGACATACCGTGACATCGCAGGACGTAGTAGGACATGACATACCATGACTTAACATAACGGCCCATGACATGAAATGACATGAAAAAGGCATTAAATGACATAGCACGACAAAGCATGGGCATAGCATGACATAGTGTGAAACATGACTTACAAAGGAAGATGTCTGTAGCCACTCTGTTCATAGCAGGATCAGTGAACTCTATCAGAGATTCAGACAGTGGAGACTGGGGGGGAAAGAGATATAATGGAACTATAGTTAACTACTTAAGGCTTATGATATAAGGTATAATTAGGTATAATAAAACAGTTAGGGTATGTGTTATAATGTGTTATAATGTGTTATAATGTGTTATGATGTGTTATATTGTGTTATAATGTGTTATAATGTGTTATAATGTGTTATACTGTGTTATAATGTGTTATAATGTGTTATAATGTGTTATAATGTGTTATAATGTGTTATAATGTGTTATATTGTGTTATAATGTGTTATACTGTGTTATAATGTGTTATAATGTGTTATAATGTGTTATAATGTGTTATAATGTGTTATATTGTGTTACCTTGGAGAACCTGAAGTGTTATAATGTGTTATAATGTGTTATAATGTGTTATAATGTGTTATAATGTGTTATGTGTTACCTTGGAGAACCTGATGTGTTATAATGTGTTATAATGTGTTATAATGTGTTACCTTTGAGAACCTGATGTGTTATAATGTGTTATATTGTGTTATAATGTGTTATAATGTGTTATAATGTGTTATAATGTGTTACCTTGGAGACCTTGATGTGTTATAATGTGTTATAATGTGTTATAATGTGTTATAATGTGTTACATTGGAGAACCTGATGTGTTATAATGTTTTATAATGTGTTATAATGTGTTATAATGTGTTATAATGTGTTATAATGTGTTATGTTGTGTTATAATGTGTTATAATGTGTTATAATGTGTTATAATGTGTTATAATGTGTTATAATGTGTTATAATGTGTTACCTTGGAGAACCTGATGTGTTATAATGTGTTATAATGTGTTATAATGTGTTATATTGTGTTATAATGTGTTATAATGTGTTATAATGTGTTACCTTGAAGAACCTGATGTGTTATAATGTGTTATAATGTGTTATAATGTGTTATAATGTGTTATATTGTGTTATAATGTGTTATAATGTGTTATAATGTGTTATAATGTGTTACCTTGGAGAACCTGATGTGTTATAATGTATTTTAAAGTGTTATAATGTGTTATATTGTGTTATAATGTGTTATAATGTGTTATAATGTGTTATAATGTGTTATATTGTGTTATAATGTGTTACCTTGGAGAACCTGATGTGTTATAATGTGTTATATTGTGTTATAATGTGTTATAATGTGTTATATTGTGTTATAATGTGTTACCTTGGAGAACCTGATGTGTTATAATGTGTTATAATGTGTTATAATGTGTTATAATGTGTTATATTGTGTTATAATGTGTTACCTTGGAGAACCTGATGTGTTATAATGTGTTATATTGTGTTATAATGTGTTATAATGTGTTATATTGTGTTATAATGTGTTACCTTGGAGAACCTGAAGTGTTATAATGTGTTATAATGTGTTATAATGTGTTATAATGTGTTATAATGTGTTATATTGTGTTATAATGTGTTATAATGTGTTATATTGTGTTATAATGTGTTATAATGTGTTATATTGTGTTATAATGTGTTACCTTGGAGAACTTGATGTGTTATAATGTATTTTAAAGTGTTATAATGTGTTATATTGTGTTATAATGTGTTATAATGTGTTATATTGTGTTATAATGTGTTACCTTGGAGAACCTGATGTGTTATAATGTGTTATAATGTGTTATAATATGTTATAATGTGTTATATTGTGTTATAATGTGTTATAATGTGTTATAATGTGTTATATTGTGTTATAATGTGTTATAATGTGTTATGTTGTGTTATAATGTGTTATAATGTGTTACCTTGGAGAACCTGATGTGTTATAATGTATTATAATGTGTTATAATGTGTTATAATGTATTATAATGTGTTATAATGTGTTATAATGTGTTACCTTGGAGAACCTGATGTGTTATAATGTATTATAATGTGTTATAATGTGTTATATTGTGTTATAATGTGTTATGTTGTGTTATAATGTGTTATAATGTGTTATAATGTGTTATAATGTGTTATAATGTGTTACCTTGGAGAACCTGATGTGTTATAATGTATTATAATGTGTTATAATGTGTTATAATGTGTTATATTGTGTTATAATGTGTTATAATGTGTTATAATGTGTTACCTTGGAGAACCTGATGTGTTATAATGTGTTATAATGTGTTATAATGTGTTATAATGTGTTATATTGTGTTATAATGTGTTATATTGTGTTATAATGTGTTATAATGTGTTATATTGTGTTATAATGTGTTACCTTGGAGAACTTGATGTGTTATAATGTGTTATAATGTGTTATAATGTGTTATAATGTGTTATATTGTGTTATAATGTGTTATAATGTGTTATATTGTGTTATAATGTGTTATAATGTGTTATAATGTGTTATAATGTGTTATAATGTGTTATAATGTGTTATATTGTGTTATAATGTGTTATAATGTGTTATATTGTGTTATAATGTGTTACCTTGGAGAACTTGATGTGTTATAATGTATTTTAAAGTGTTATAATGTGTTATATTGTGTTATAATGTGTTATAATGTGTTATATTGTGTTATAATGTGTTACCTTGGAGAACCTGATGTGTTATAATGTGTTATAATGTGTTATAATGTGTTATAATGTGTTATATTGTGTTATAATGTGTTATAATGTGTTATAATGTGTTATATTGTGTTATAATGTGTTATATTGTGTTATGTTGTGTTATAATGTGTTATAATGTGTTATAATGTGTTACCTTGGAGAACCTGATGTGTTATAATGTATATTAAAGTGTTATAATGTGTTATAATGTGTTATAATGTGTTATAATGTGTTATAATGTGTTACCTTGGAGAACCTGACCATTTCAAAGGGATCTCTGGTGTCTTTGGGCTTCTTGGACTTCACAGAGGCCCTGTGGGGAGGAACCACAGATAAACACTCACAGAGGCCCTGTGGGGAGGGACCACAGATAAACACTCACAGAGGCCCTGTGGGGAGGAACCACAGATAAACACTCACAGAGGCCCTGTGGGGAGGAACCACAGATACACACTCACAAAGGCCCTGTGGGGAGGAACCACAGATAAACACTCACAGAGGCCCTGTGGGGAGGAACCACAGATAAACACTCACAGAGGCCCTGTGGGGAGGGACCACAGATAAACACTCACTTCTGAGGGACACAGTGGAAGGTGTGTGAGTGGTGTGTGTGTGTTTGATGTGTGCGTGAGTGGTGTGTGTGTGTGTGTGTGTGTGTGTGTGTGTGTGTGTGTGTGTGTGTGTGTGTGTGTGTGTGTGTGTGTGTGTGTGTGTGTGTGTGTGTGTGTGTGTGTGTGTGTGTGTGTGTGTGTGTGTGGTGTGTGTATGTGTGTATGTTTGATGTGTGTGTGAGTGGTGTGTGTGTGCTTACCCCTTAGCAGCCGGTTGTCTAAAGTATTTCTTTGCGAACTCCACCATATCGTACCGCGTGTCCTGCAGAACGCTCTCGTCGATCTCTAGGACCTCATCAAACCCCTCCTAAACCACAGCAACATGTATACAGTAGTACAGTAGTACAGAACGTTCTCGTCGACCTCTGGCACCTCATCAAACCCCTCCTAAACCACAGCAACATGTACACAGTAGTACAGAACGCTCTCGTCGACCTCTAGGACCTCATCAAACCCCTCCTAAACCACAGCAACATGTATACAGTAGTACAGAACGCTCTCGTCGACCTCTAGGACCTCATCAAACCCCTCCTAAACCACAGCAACATGTATACAGTAGTACAGTAGGACAGAATGTTCTCGTCGACCTCTAGGACCTCATCAAACCCCTCCTAACCACAGCAACATGTATACAGTAGTACAGAACGCTCTCGTCGATCTCTAGGACCTCATCAAACCCCTCCTAAACCACAGCAACATGTATACAGTAGTACAGTAGTACAGAACGCTGTCGTCGACCTCTAGGACCTCATCAAACCCCTCCTAAACCACAGCAACATGTATACAATAGTACAGAACGCTCTCGTCGACCTCTAGGACCTCATCAATCCCCTCCTAAACCACAGCAACATGTATACAGTAGTACAGAACGCTCTCGTCGATCTCTAGGACCTCATCAAACCCCTCCTAAACCACAGCAACATGTATACAGTAGTACAGTAGTACAGAACGCTGTCGTCGACCTCTAGGACCTCATCAAACCCCTCCTAAACCACAGCAACATGTATACAATAGTACAGAACGCTCTCGTCGACCTCTAGGACCTCATCAAACCGCTCCTAAACCACAGCAACATGTATACAGTAGTACAGAACGCTCTCGTCGACCTCTGGGACCTCATCAATCCCCTCCTAAACCACAGCAACATGTATACAATAGTACAGAACGCTCTCGTCGACCTCTGGGACCTCATCAAACCGCTCCTAAACCACAGCAACATGTATACAGTAGTACAGAACGCTCTCGTCGACCTCTAGGACCTCATCAAACCCCTCCTAAACCACAGCAACATGTATACAGTAGGACAGAACGCTCTCGTCGACCTCTAGGACCTCATCAAACCCCTCCTAAACCACAGCAACATGTATACAGTAGTACAGTAGTACAGAACGCTCTCGTCGACCTCTGGGACCTCATCAAACCCTCCTAAACCACAGCAACATGTATACAGTAGTACAGAACGCTCTCGTTGACCTCTAGGACCTCATCAAACCCCTCCTAAACCACAGCAACATGTATACAGTAGTACAGTAGTACAGAACGCTCTCGTTGACCTCTAGGACCTCATCAAACCCTCCTAAATCACAGCAACATGTATACAGTAGTACAGAACGCTCTCGTTGATCTCTGGGACCTCATCAAACCCCTCCTAAACCACAGCAACATGTATACAGTAGTACAGTAGTACAGAACGCTCTCGTCGACCTCTGTGACCTCATCAAACCCCTCCTAAACCACAGCAACATGTATACAGTAGTACAGAACGCTCTCCTTGACCTCTAGGACCTCATCAAACCCCTCCTAAACCACAGCAACATGTATACAGTAGTACAGAACGCTCTCGTTGACCTCTAGGACCTCACCAAACCCCTCCTAAACCACAGCAACATGTATACAGTAGTACAGAACGCTCTCGTTGACCTCTAGGACCTCATCAAACCCTCCTAAACCACAGCAACATGTATACAGTAGTACAGAACGCTCTCGTCGACCTCTAGGACCTCATCAAACCCCTCCTAAACCACAGCAACATGTATACAGTAGTACAGTAGTACAGAACGCTCTCGTCGACCTCTAGGACCTCATCAAACCCCTCCTAAACCACAGCAACATGTATACAGTAGTACAGTAGTACAGAACGCTCTCGTCGACCTCTAGGACCACATCAAACCCTTCCTAAACCACAGCAACATGTATACAGTAGTACAGTAGTACAGAACGCTCTCGTCGACCTCTAGGACCTCATCAAACCCCTCCTAAACCACAGCAACATGTATACAGTAGTACAGAACGCTCTCGTCGACCTCTAGGACCTCATCAAACCCCTCCTAAACCACAGCAACATGTATACAGTAGTACAGTAGGACAGAATGTTCTCGTTGACCTCTGTGACCTCATCAAACCCCTCCTAAACCACAGCAACATGTATAAAGTAGTACAGTAGTACAGAACGCTCTCGTTGACCTCTAGCACCTCATCAAACCCCTCCTAAAACACAGCAACATGTATACGGTAGTACAGAACGCTCTCGTTGACCTCTAGGACCTCATCAAACCCCTCCTAAACCACAGCAACATGTATACAGTAGTACAGTAGTACAGAACGCTCTCGTTGACCTCTAGGACCTCATCAAACCCCTCCTAAATCACAGCAACATGTATACAGTAGTACAGAACGCTCTCGTTGATCTCTGGGACCTCATCAAACCCCTCCTAAACCACAGCAACATGTATACAGTAGTACAGTAGTACAGAACGCTCTCGTCGACCTCTGTGACCTCATCAAACCCCTCCTAAACCACAGCAACATGTATACAGTAGTACAGAACGCTCTCGTCGACCTCTAGGACCTCACCAAACCCCTCCTAAACCACAGCAACATGTATACAGTAGTACAGAACGCTCTCGTTGACCTCTAGGACCTCATCAAACCCCTCCTAAACCACAGCAACATGTATACAGTAGTACAGAACGCCTCGTCGACCTCTAGGACCTCATCAAACCCCTCCTAAACCACAGCAACATGTATACAGTAGTACAGTAGGACAGAATGTTCTCGTTGACCTCTGTGACCTCATCAAACCCCTCCTAAACCACAGCAACATGTATAAAGTAGTACAGTAGTACAGAACGCTCTCGTTGACCTCTTGCACCTCATCAAACCCCTCCTAAAACACAGCAACATGTATACGGTAGTACAGAACGCTCTCGTTGACCTCTAGGACCTCACCAAACCCCTCCTAAACCACAGCAACATGTATACAGTAGTACAGAACGCTCTCGTTGACCTCTAGGACCTCATCAAACCCCTCCTAAACCACAGCAACATGTATACAGTAGTACAGTAGGACAGAATGTTCTCGTTGACCTCTGTGACCTCATCAAACCCCTCCTAAACCACAGCAACATGTATAAAGTAGTACAGTAGTACAGAACGCTCTCGTTGACCTCTAGCACCTCATCAAACCCCTCCTAAAACACAGCAACATGTATACGGTAGTACAGAACGCTCTCGTTGACCTCTAGGACCTCATCAAACCCCTCCTAAACCACAGCAACATGTATACAGTAGTACAGTAGTACAGAACGCTCTCGTTGACCTCTAGGACCTCATCAAACCCTCCTAAATCACAGCAACATGTATACAGTAGTACAGAACGCTCTCGTTGATCTCTGGGACCTCATCAAACCCCTCCTAAACCACAGCAACATGTATACAGTAGTACAGTAGTACAGAACGCTCTCGTCGACCTCTGTGACCTCATCAAACCCCTCCTAAACCACAGCAACATGTATACAGTAGTACAGAACGCTCTCGTCGACCTCTAGGACCTCACCAAACCCCTCCTAAACCACAGCAACATGTATACAGTAGTACAGAACGCTCTCGTTGACCTCTAGGACCTCATCAAACCCCTCCTAAACCACAGCAACATGTATACAGTAGTACAGAACGCTCTCGTCGACCTCTAGGACCTCATCAAACCCCTCCTAAACCACAGCAACATGTATACAGTAGTACAGAACGCTCTCGTTGACCTCTAGGACCTCACCAAACCCCTCCTAAACCACAGCAACATGTATACAGTAGTACAGTAGTACAGAACGCTCTCGTTGACCTCTAGGACCTCATCAAACCCCTTCTAAACCACAGCAACATGTATACAGTAGTACAGTAGTACAGAACGCTCTCGTCGACCTCTAGGACCTCATCAAACCCCTCCTAAACCACAGCAACATGTATACAGTAGTACAGTAGTACAGAACGCTCTCGTCGACCTCTAGGACCACATCAAACCCTTCCTAAACCACAGCAACATGTATACAGTAGTACAGTAGTACAGAACGCTCTCGTCGACCTCTAGGACCTCATCAAACCCCTCCTAAACCACAGCAACATGTATACAGTAGTACAGAACGCTCTCGTCGACCTCTAGGACCTCATCAAACCCCTCCTAAACCACAGCAACATGTATTCAGTAGTACAGTAGGACAGAATGTTCTCGTTGACCTCTGTGACCTCATCAAACCCCTCCTAAACCACAGCAACATGTATAAAGTAGTACAGTAGTACAGAACGCTCTCGTTGACCTCTAGCACCTCATCAAACCCCTCCTAAAACACAGCAACATGTATACGGTAGTACAGAACGCTCTCGTTGACCTCTAGGACCTCATCAAACCCCTCCTAAACCACAGCAACATGTATACAGTAGTACAGAACGCTCTCGTTGACCTCTAGGACCTCATCAAACCCCTCCTAAACCACAGCAACATGTATACAGTAGTACAGAACGCTCTCGTCAACTTCTAGGACCTCATCAAACCCCTCCTAAACCACAGCAACATGTATACAGTAGTACAGTAGGACAGAATGTTCTCGTCGACCTCTAGGACCTCATCAAACCCCTCCTAAATCACAGCAACATGTATACAGTAGTACAGAACGCTCTCGTTGATCTCTGGGACCTCATCAAACCCCTCCTAAACCACAGCAACATGTATACAGTAGTACAGTAGTACAGAACGCTCTCGTCGACCTCTGTGACCTCATCAAACCCCTCCTAAACCACAGCAACATGTATACAGTAGTACAGAACGCTCTCGTCGACCTCTAGGACCTCACCAAACCCCTCCTAAACCACAGCAACATGTATACAGTAGTACAGAACGCTCTCGTTGACCTCTAGGACCTCATCAAACCCCTCCTAAACCACAGCAACATGTATACAGTAGTACAGAACGCTCTCGTCGACCTCTGGGACCTCATCAAACCCCTCCTAAACCACAGCAACATGTATACAGTAGTACAGTAGTACAGAACGCTCTCGTCGACCTCTGTGACCTCATCAAACCCCTCCTAAACCACAGCAACATGTATACAGTAGTACAGAACGCTCTCGTCGACCTCTAGGACCTCACCAAACCCCTCCTAAACCACAGCAACATGTATACAGTAGTACAGAACGCTCTCGTTGACCTCTAGGACCTCATCAAACCCCTCCTAAACCACAGCAACATGTATACAGTAGTACAGAACGCTCGTCGACCTCTAGGACCTCATCAAACCCCTCCTAAACCACAGCAACATGTATACAGTAGTACAGAACGCTCTCGTTGACCTCTAGGACCTCACCAAACCCCTCCTAAACCACAGCAACATGTATACAGTAGTACAGTAGTACAGAACGCTCTCGTTGACCTCTAGGACCTCATCAAACCCCTTCTAAACCACAGCAACATGTATACAGTAGTACAGTAGTACAGAACGCTCTCGTCGACCTCTAGGACCTCATCAAACCCCTCCTAAACCACAGCAACATGTATACAGTAGTACAGTAGTACAGAACGCTCTCGTCGACCTCTAGGACCACATCAAACCCTTCCTAAACCACAGCAACATGTATACAGTAGTACAGTAGTACAGAACGCTCTCGTCGACCTCTAGGACCTCATCAAACCCCTCCTAAACCACAGCAACATGTATACAGTAGTACAGAACGCTCTCGTCGACCTCTAGGACCTCATCAAACCCCTCCTAAACCACAGCAACATGTATTCAGTAGTACAGTAGGACAGAATGTTCTCGTTGACCTCTGTGACCTCATCAAACCCCTCCTAAACCACAGCAACATGTATAAAGTAGTACAGTAGTACAGAACGCTCTCGTTGACCTCTAGCACCTCATCAAACCCCTCCTAAAACACAGCAACATGTATACGGTAGTACAGAACGCTCTCGTTGACCTCTAGGACCTCATCAAACCCCTCCTAAACCACAGCAACATGTATACAGTAGTACAGAACGCTCTCGTTGACCTCTAGGACCTCATCAAACCCCTCCTAAACCACAGCAACATGTATACAGTAGTACAGAACGCTCTCGTCAACTTCTAGGACCTCATCAAACCCCTCCTAAACCACAGCAACATGTATACAGTAGTACAGTAGGACAGAATGTTCTCGTCGACCTCTAGGACCTCATCAAACCCCTCCTAAAACACAGCAACATGTATACAGTAGTACAGAACGCTCTCGTTGACCTCTAGCACCTCATCAAACCCCTCCTAAAACACAGCAACATGTATACGGTAGTACAGAACGCTCTCGTTGACCTCTAGGACCTCATCAAACCCCTCCTAAACCACAGCAACATGTATACAGTAGTACAGAACGCTCTCGTTGACCTCTAGGACCTCATCAAACCCCTCCTAAACCACAGCAACATGTATACAGTAGTACAGAACGCTCTCGTCAACTTCTAGGACCTCATCAAACCCCTCCTAAACCACAGCAACATGTATACAGTAGTACAGTAGGACAGAATGTTCTCGTCGACCTCTAGGACCTCATCAAACCCCTCCTAAAACACAGCAACATGTATACAGTAGTACAGAACGCTCTCGTTGACCTCTAGCACCTCATCAAACCCCTCCTAAAACACAGCAACATGTATACGGTAGTACAGAACGCTCTCGTTGACCTCTAGGACCTCATCAAACCCCTCCTAAACCACAGCAACATGTATACAGTAGTACAGTAGTACAGAACGCTCTCGTTGACCTCTAGGACCTCATCAAACCCTCCTAAATCACAGCAACATGTATACAGTAGTACAGAACGCTCTCGTTGATCTCTGGGACCTCATCAAACCCCTCCTAAACCACAGCAACATGTATACAGTAGTACAGTAGTACAGAACGCTCTCGTCGACCTCTGTGACCTCATCAAACCCCTCCTAAACCACAGCAACATGTATACAGTAGTACAGAACGCTCTCGTCGACCTCTAGGACCTCACCAAACCCCTCCTAAACCACAGCAACATGTATACAGTAGTACAGAACGCTCTCGTTGACCTCTAGGACCTCATCAAACCCCTCCTAAACCACAGCAACATGTATACAGTAGTACAGAACGCTCTCGTCGACCTCTAGGACCTCATCAAACCCCTCCTAAACCACAGCAACATGTATACAGTAGTACAGAACGCTCTCGTTGACCTCTAGGACCTCACCAAACCCCTCCTAAACCACAGCAACATGTATACAGTAGTACAGTAGTACAGAACGCTCTCGTTGACCTCTAGGACCTCATCAAACCCCTTCTAAACCACAGCAACATGTATACAGTAGTACAGTAGTACAGAACGCTCTCGTCGACCTCTAGGACCTCATCAAACCCCTCCTAAACCACAGCAACATGTATACAGTAGTACAGTAGTACAGAACGCTCTCGTCGACCTCTAGGACCACATCAAACCCTTCCTAAACCACAGCAACATGTATACAGTAGTACAGTAGTACAGAACGCTCTCGTCGACCTCTAGGACCTCATCAAACCCCTCCTAAACCACAGCAACATGTATACAGTAGTACAGAACGCTCTCGTCGACCTCTAGGACCTCATCAAACCCCTCCTAAACCACAGCAACATGTATTCAGTAGTACAGTAGGACAGAATGTTCTCGTTGACCTCTGTGACCTCATCAAACCCCTCCTAAACCACAGCAACATGTATAAAGTAGTACAGTAGTACAGAACGCTCTCGTTGACCTCTAGCACCTCATCAAACCCCTCCTAAAACACAGCAACATGTATACGGTAGTACAGAACGCTCTCGTTGACCTCTAGGACCTCATCAAACCCCTCCTAAACCACAGCAACATGTATACAGTAGTACAGAACGCTCTCGTTGACCTCTAGGACCTCATCAAACCCCTCCTAAACCACAGCAACATGTATACAGTAGTACAGAACGCTCTCGTCAACTTCTAGGACCTCATCAAACCCCTCCTAAACCACAGCAACATGTATACAGTAGTACAGTAGGACAGAATGTTCTCGTCGACCTCTAGGACCTCATCAAACCCCTCCTAAATCACAGCAACATGTATACAGTAGTACAGAACGCTCTCGTTGATCTCTGGGACCTCATCAAACCCCTCCTAAACCACAGCAACATGTATACAGTAGTACAGTAGTACAGAACGCTCTCGTCGACCTCTGTGACCTCATCAAACCCCTCCTAAACCACAGCAACATGTATACAGTAGTACAGAACGCTCTCGTCGACCTCTAGGACCTCACCAAACCCCTCCTAAACCACAGCAACATGTATACAGTAGTACAGAACGCTCTCGTTGACCTCTAGGACCTCATCAAACCCCTCCTAAACCACAGCAACATGTATACAGTAGTACAGAACGCTCTCGTCGACCTCTGGGACCTCATCAAACCCCTCCTAAACCACAGCAACATGTATACAGTAGTACAGTAGTACAGAACGCTCTCGTCGACCTCTGTGACCTCATCAAACCCCTCCTAAACCACAGCAACATGTATACAGTAGTACAGAACGCTCGTCGACCTCTAGGACCTCACCAAACCCCTCCTAAACCACAGCAACATGTATACAGTAGTACAGAACGCTCTCGTTGACCTCTAGGACCTCATCAAACCCCTCCTAAACCACAGCAACATGTATACAGTAGTACAGAACGCTCTCGTCGACCTCTAGGACCTCATCAAACCCCTCCTAAACCACAGCAACATGTATACAGTAGTACAGAACGCTCTCGTTGACCTCTAGGATCTCACCAAACCCCTCCTAAACCACAGCAACATGTATACAGTAGTACAGTAGTACAGAACGCTCTCGTTGACCTCTAGGACCTCATCAAACCCCTTCTAAACCACAGCAACATGTATACAGTAGTACAGTAGTACAGAACGCTCTCGTCGACCTCTAGGACCTCATCAAACCCCTCCTAAACCACAGCAACATGTATACAGTAGTACAGTAGTACAGAACGCTCTCGTCGACCTCTAGGATCACATCAAACCCTTCCTAAACCACAGCAACATGTATACAGTAGTACAGTAGTACAGAACGCTCTCGTCGACCTCTAGGACCTCATCAAACCCCTCCTAAACCACAGCAACATGTATACAGTAGTACAGAACGCTCTCGTCGACCTCTAGGACCTCATCAAACCCCTCCTAAACCACAGCAACATGTATTCAGTAGTACAGTAGGACAGAATGTTCTCGTTGACCTCTGTGACCTCATCAAACCCCTCCTAAACCACAGCAACATGTATAAAGTAGTACAGTAGTACAGAACGCTCTCGTTGACCTCTAGCACCTCATCAAACCCCTCCTAAAACACAGCAACATGTATACGGTAGTACAGAACGCTCTCGTTGACCTCTAGGACCTCATCAAACCCCTCCTAAACCACAGCAACATGTATACAGTAGTACAGAACGCTCTCGTTGACCTCTAGGACCTCATCAAACCCCTCCTAAACCACAGCAACATGTATACAGTAGTACAGAACGCTCTCGTCAACTTCTAGGACCTCATCAAACCCCTCCTAAACCACAGCAACATGTATACAGTAGTACAGTAGGACAGAATGTTCTCGTCGACCTCTAGGACCTCATCAAACCCTCCTAAAACACAGCAACATGTATACAGTAGTACAGAACGCTCTCGTTGACCTCTAGGACCTCATCAAACCCCTCCTAAACCACAGCAACATGTATACAGTAGTACAGAACGCTCTCGTCGACCTCTAGGACCTCATCAAACCCCTCCTAAACCACAGCAACATGTATACAGTAGTACAGTAGGACAGAATGTTCTCGTCGACCTCTAGGACCTCATCAAACCCCTCCTAAACCACAGCAACATGTATACAGTAGTACAGAACGCTCTCGTTGACCTCTAGGACCTCATCAAACCCCTCCTAAACCACAGCAACATGTATACAGTAGTACAGAACGCTCTCGTTGACCTCTAGGACCTCATCAAACCCCTCCTAAACCACAGCAACATGTATACAGTAGTACAGAACGCTCTCGTCAACCTCTAGGACCTCATCAAACCCCTCCTAAACCACAGCAACATGTATACAGTAGTACAGTAGGACAGAATGTTCTCGTCGACCTCTAGGACCTCATCAAACCCCTCCTAAAACACAGCAACATGTATACAGTAGTACAGAACGCTCTCGTTGACCTCTAGGACCTCATCAAACCCCTCCTAAACCACAGCAACATGTATACAGTAGTACAGTAGTACAGAACGCTCTCGTCGACCTCTAGGACCTCATCAAACCCCTCCTAAACCACAGCAACATGTATACAGTAGTACAGAACGCTCTCGTCGACCTCTAGGACCTCATCAAACCCCTCCTAAACCACAGCAACATGTATACAGTAGTACAATTGTACAGAACGCTCTAGTTGACCTCTAGGACCTCATCAAACCCCTCCTAACCACAGCAACATGTATACAGTAGTACAGTAGTACAGAACGCTCTCGTCGACCTCTAGGACCACATCAAACCCTTCCTAAACCACAGCAACATGTATACAGTAGTACAGAACGCTCTCGTCGATCTCTAGGACCTCATCAAACCCTCCTAAACCACAGCAACATGTATACAGTAGTACAGAACGCTCTCGTCGACCTCTAGGACCTCATCAAACCGCTCCTAAACCACAGCAACATGTATACAGTAGTACAGAACGCTCTCGTCGACCTCTGGGACCTCATCAAACCCCTCCTAAACCACAGCAACATGTATACATTAGTACAGAACGCTCTCGTCGACCTCTGGGACCTCATCAAACCGCTCCTAAACCACAGCAACATGTATACAGTAGTACAGAACGCTCTCGTAGACCTCTAGGACCTCATCAAACCCCTCCTAAACCACAGCAACATGTATACAGTAGGACAGAACGCTCTCGTTGACCTCTAGGACCTCACCAAACCCCTCCTAAACCACAGCAACATGTATACAGTAGTACAGTAGTACAGAACGCTCTCGTCGACCTCTAGGACCTCATCAAACCCCTCCTTAACCACAGCAACATGTATACAGTAGTACAGTAGTACAGAACGCTCTCGTCGACCTCTAGGACCTCATCAAACCCCTCCTAAACCACAGCAACATGTATACAGTAGTACAGAACGCTCTCGTCGACCTCTAGGACCTCATCAAACCCCTCCTAAACAACAGCAACATGTATACAGTAGTACAGTAGGACAGAACGCTCTCGTCGACCTCTAGGACCTCATCAAACCCCTCCTAAACCACAGCAACATGTATACAGTAGTACAGTAGTACAGAACGCTCTCGTCGACCTCTGGGACCTCATCAAACCCCTCCTAAACCACAGCAACATGTATACAGTAGTACAGAACGCTCTCGTTGACCTCTAGGACCTCATCAAACCCCTCCTAAACCACAGCAACATGTATACAGTAGTACAGTAGTACAGAACGCTCTCGTTGACCTCTAGGACCTCATCAAACCCCTCCTAAATCACAGCAACATGTATACAGTAGTACAGAACGCTCTCGTTGATCTCTGGGACCTCATCAAACCCCTCCTAAACCACAGCAACATGTATACAGTAGTACAGTAGTACAGAACGCTCTCGTCGACCTCTGTGACCTCATCAAACCCCTCCTAAAACACAGCAACATGTATACAGTAGTACAGAACGCTCTCCTTGACCTCTAGGACCTCATCAAACCCCTCCTAAACCACAGCAACATGTATACAGTAGTACAGAACGCTCTCGTTGACCTCTAGGACCTCACCAAACCCCTCCTAAACCACAGCAACATGTATACAGTAGTACAGAACGCTCTCGTTGACCTCTAGGACCTCATCAAACCCCTCCTAAACCACAGCAACATGTATACAGTAGTACAGAACGCTCTCGTCGACCTCTAGGACCTCATCAAACCCCTCCTAAACCACAGCAACATGTATACAGTAGTACAGTAGTACAGAACGCTCTCGTCGACCTCTAGGACCTCATCAAACCCCTCCTAAACCACAGCAACATGTATACAGTAGTACAGTAGTACAGAACGCTCTCGTCGACCTCTAGGACCACATCAAACCCTTCCTAAACCACAGCAACATGTATACAGTAGTACAGTAGTACAGAACGCTCTCGTCGACCTCTAGGACCTCATCAAACCCCTCCTAAACCACAGCAACATGTATACAGTAGTACAGAACGCTCTCGTCGACCTCTAGGACCTCATCAAACCCCTCCTAAACCACAGCAACATGTATACAGTAGTACAGTAGGACAGAATGTTCTCGTTGACCTCTGTGACCTCATCAAACCCCTCCTAAACCACAGCAACATGTATAAAGTAGTACAGTAGTACAGAACGCTCTCGTTGACCTCTAGCACCTCATCAAACCCCTCCTAAAACACAGCAACATGTATACGGTAGTACAGAACGCTCTCGTTGACCTCTAGGACCTCATCAAACCCCTCCTAAACCACAGCAACATGTATACAGTAGTACAGTAGTACAGAACGCTCTCGTTGACCTCTAGGACCTCATCAAACCCCTCCTAAATCACAGCAACATGTATACAGTAGTACAGAACGCTCTCGTTGATCTCTGGGACCTCATCAAACCCCTCCTAAACCACAGCAACATGTATACAGTAGTACAGTAGTACAGAACGCTCTCGTCGACCTCTGTGACCTCATCAAACCCCTCCTAAACCACAGCAACATGTATACAGTAGTACAGAACGCTCTCGTCGACCTCTAGGACCTCACCAAACCCCTCCTAAACCACAGCAACATGTATACAGTAGTACAGAACGCTCTCGTTGACCTCTAGGACCTCATCAAACCCCTCCTAAACCACAGCAACATGTATACAGTAGTACAGAACGCTCTCGTCGACCTCTAGGACCTCATCAAACCCCTCCTAAACCACAGCAACATGTATACAGTAGTACAGTAGGACAGAATGTTCTCGTTGACCTCTGTGACCTCATCAAACCCCTCCTAAACCACAGCAACATGTATAAAGTAGTACAGTAGTACAGAACGCTCTCGTTGACCTCTTGCACCTCATCAAACCCCTCCTAAAACACAGCAACATGTATACGGTAGTACAGAACGCTCTCGTTGACCTCTAGGACCTCACCAAACCCCTCCTAAACCACAGCAACATGTATACAGTAGTACAGAACGCTCTCGTTGACCTCTAGGACCTCATCAAACCCCTCCTAAACCACAGCAACATGTATACAGTAGTACAGTAGGACAGAATGTTCTCGTTGACCTCTGTGACCTCATCAAACCCCTCCTAAACCACAGCAACATGTATAAAGTAGTACAGTAGTACAGAACGCTCTCGTTGACCTCTAGCACCTCATCAAACCCCTCCTAAAACACAGCAACATGTATACGGTAGTACAGAACGCTCTCGTTGACCTCTAGGACCTCATCAAACCCCTCCTAAACCACAGCAACATGTATACAGTAGTACAGTAGTACAGAACGCTCGTTGACCTCTAGGACCTCATCAAACCCCTCCTAAATCACAGCAACATGTATACAGTAGTACAGAACGCTCTCGTTGATCTCTGGGACCTCATCAAACCCCTCCTAAACCACAGCAACATGTATACAGTAGTACAGTAGTACAGAACGCTCTCGTCGACCTCTGTGACCTCATCAAACCCCTCCTAAACCACAGCAACATGTATACAGTAGTACAGAACGCTCTCGTCGACCTCTAGGACCTCACCAAACCCCTCCTAAACCACAGCAACATGTATACAGTAGTACAGAACGCTCTCGTTGACCTCTAGGACCTCATCAAACCCCTCCTAAACCACAGCAACATGTATACAGTAGTACAGAACGCTCTCGTCGACCTCTAGGACCTCATCAAACCCCTCCTAAACCACAGCAACATGTATACAGTAGTACAGAACGCTCTCGTTGACCTCTAGGACCTCACCAAACCCCTCCTAAACCACAGCAACATGTATACAGTAGTACAGTAGTACAGAACGCTCTCGTTGACCTCTAGGACCTCATCAAACCCCTTCTAAACCACAGCAACATGTATACAGTAGTACAGTAGTACAGAACGCTCTCGTCGACCTCTAGGACCTCATCAAACCCCTCCTAAACCACAGCAACATGTATACAGTAGTACAGTAGTACAGAACGCTCTCGTCGACCTCTAGGACCACATCAAACCCTTCCTAAACCACAGCAACATGTATACAGTAGTACAGTAGTACAGAACGCTCTCGTCGACCTCTAGGACCTCATCAAACCCCTCCTAAACCACAGCAACATGTATACAGTAGTACAGAACGCTCTCGTCGACCTCTAGGACCTCATCAAACCCCTCCTAAACCACAGCAACATGTATTCAGTAGTACAGTAGGACAGAATGTTCTCGTTGACCTCTGTGACCTCATCAAACCCCTCCTAAACCACAGCAACATGTATAAAGTAGTACAGTAGTACAGAACGCTCTCGTTGACCTCTAGCACCTCATCAAACCCCTCCTAAAACACAGCAACATGTATACGGTAGTACAGAACGCTCTCGTTGACCTCTAGGACCTCATCAAACCCCTCCTAAACCACAGCAACATGTATACAGTAGTACAGAACGCTCTCGTTGACCTCTAGGACCTCATCAAACCCCTCCTAAACCACAGCAACATGTATACAGTAGTACAGAACGCTCTCGTCAACTTCTAGGACCTCATCAAACCCCTCCTAAACCACAGCAACATGTATACAGTAGTACAGTAGGACAGAATGTTCTCGTCGACCTCTAGGACCTCATCAAACCCCTCCTAAATCACAGCAACATGTATACAGTAGTACAGAACGCTCTCGTTGATCTCTGGGACCTCATCAAACCCCTCCTAAACCACAGCAACATGTATACAGTAGTACAGTAGTACAGAACGCTCTCGTCGACCTCTGTGACCTCATCAAACCCCTCCTAAACCACAGCAACATGTATACAGTAGTACAGAACGCTCTCGTTGACCTCTAGGACCTCACCAAACCCCTCCTAAACCACAGCAACATGTATACAGTAGTACAGAACGCTCTCGTTGACCTCTAGGACCTCATCAAACCCCTCCTAAACCACAGCAACATGTATACAGTAGTACAGAACGCTCTCGTCGACCTCTGGGACCTCATCAAACCCCTCCTAAACCACAGCAACATGTATACAGTAGTACAGTAGTACAGAACGCTCTCGTCGACCTCTGTGACCTCATCAAACCCCTCCTAAACCACAGCAACATGTATACAGTAGTACAGAACGCTCTCGTCGACCTCTAGGACCTCACCAAACCCCTCCTAAACCACAGCAACATGTATACAGTAGTACAGAACGCTCTCGTTGACCTCTAGGACCTCATCAAACCCCTCCTAAACCACAGCAACATGTATACAGTAGTACAGAACGCTCTCGTCGACCTCTAGGACCTCATCAAACCCCTCCTAAACCACAGCAACATGTATACAGTAGTACAGAACGCTCTCGTTGACCTCTAGGACCTCACCAAACCCCTCCTAAACCACAGCAACATGTATACAGTAGTACAGTAGTACAGAACGCTCTCGTTGACCTCTAGGACCTCATCAAACCCCTTCTAAACCACAGCAACATGTATACAGTAGTACAGTAGTACAGAACGCTCTCGTCGACCTCTAGGACCTCATCAAACCCCTCCTAAACCACAGCAACATGTATACAGTAGTACAGTAGTACAGAACGCTCTCGTCGACCTCTAGGACCACATCAAACCCTTCCTAAACCACAGCAACATGTATACAGTAGTACAGTAGTACAGAACGCTCTCGTCGACCTCTAGGACCTCATCAAACCCCTCCTAAACCACAGCAACATGTATACAGTAGTACAGAACGCTCTCGTCGACCTCTAGGACCTCATCAAACCCCTCCTAAACCACAGCAACATGTATTCAGTAGTACAGTAGGACAGAATGTTCTCGTTGACCTCTGTGACCTCATCAAACCCCTCCTAAACCACAGCAACATGTATAAAGTAGTACAGTAGTACAGAACGCTCTCGTTGACCTCTAGCACCTCATCAAACCCCTCCTAAAACACAGCAACATGTATACGGTAGTACAGAACGCTCTCGTTGACCTCTAGGACCTCATCAAACCCCTCCTAAACCACAGCAACATGTATACAGTAGTACAGAACGCTCTCGTTGACCTCTAGGACCTCATCAAACCCCTCCTAAACCACAGCAACATGTATACAGTAGTACAGAACGCTCTCGTCAACTTCTAGGACCTCATCAAACCCCTCCTAAACCACAGCAACATGTATACAGTAGTACAGTAGGACAGAATGTTCTCGTCGACCTCTAGGACCTCATCAAACCCCTCCTAAAACACAGCAACATGTATACAGTAGTACAGAACGCTCTCGTTGACCTCTAGCACCTCATCAAACCCCTCCTAAAACACAGCAACATGTATACGGTAGTACAGAACGCTCTCGTTGACCTCTAGGACCTCATCAAACCCCTCCTAAACCACAGCAACATGTATACAGTAGTACAGTAGTACAGAACGCTCTCGTTGACCTCTAGGACCTCATCAAACCCCTCCTAAATCACAGCAACATGTATACAGTAGTACAGAACGCTCTCGTTGATCTCTGGGACCTCATCAAACCCCTCCTAAACCACAGCAACATGTATACAGTAGTACAGTAGTACAGAACGCTCTCGTCGACCTCTGTGACCTCATCAAACCCCTCCTAAACCACAGCAACATGTATACAGTAGTACAGAACGCTCTCGTCGACCTCTAGGACCTCACCAAACCCCTCCTAAACCACAGCAACATGTATACAGTAGTACAGAACGCTCTCGTTGACCTCTAGGACCTCATCAAACCCCTCCTAAACCACAGCAACATGTATACAGTAGTACAGAACGCTCTCGTTGACCTCTAGGACCTCATCAAACCCCTCCTAAACCACAGCAACATGTATACAGTAGTACAGAACGCTCTCGTCGACCTCTAGGACCTCATCAAACCCCTCCTAAACCACAGCAACATGTATACAGTAGTACAGAACGCTCTCGTTGACCTCTAGGACCTCACCAAACCCCTCCTAAACCACAGCAACATGTATACAGTAGTACAGTAGTACAGAACGCTCTCGTTGACCTCTAGGACCTCATCAAACCCCTTCTAAACCACAGCAACATGTATACAGTAGTACAGTAGTACAGAACGCTCTCGTCGACCTCTAGGACCTCATCAAACCCCTCCTAAACCACAGCAACATGTATACAGTAGTACAGTAGTACAGAACGCTCTCGTCGACCTCTAGGACCACATCAAACCCTTCCTAAACCACAGCAACATGTATACAGTAGTACAGTAGTACAGAACGCTCTCGTCGACCTCTAGGACCTCATCAAACCCCTCCTAAACCACAGCAACAT
Organism: Oncorhynchus gorbuscha; assembly: GCF_021184085.1. NCBI lineage: Eukaryota > Metazoa > Chordata > Actinopteri > Salmoniformes > Salmonidae > Oncorhynchus > Oncorhynchus gorbuscha. The sequence goes on from NW_025746641.1 coordinate 37,970, forward strand.
GTATACAGTAGTACAGAACGCTCTCGTCGACCTCTAGGACCTCATCAAACCCCTCCTAAACCACAGCAACATGTATTCAGTAGTACAGTAGGACAGAATGTTCTCGTTGACCTCTGTGACCTCATCAAACCCCTCCTAAACCACAGCAACATGTATAAAGTAGTACAGTAGTACAGAACGCTCTCGTTGACCTCTAGCACCTCATCAAACCCCTCCTAAAACACAGCAACATGTATACGGTAGTACAGAACGCTCTCGTTGACCTCTAGGACCTCATCAAACCCCTCCTAAACCACAGCAACATGTATACAGTAGTACAGAACGCTCTCGTTGACCTCTAGGACCTCATCAAACCCCTCCTAAACCACAGCAACATGTATACAGTAGTACAGAACGCTCTCGTCAACTTCTAGGACCTCATCAAACCCCTCCTAAACCACAGCAACATGTATACAGTAGTACAGTAGGACAGAATGTTCTCGTCGACCTCTAGGACCTCATCAAACCCCTCCTAAATCACAGCAACATGTATACAGTAGTACAGAACGCTCTCGTTGATCTCTGGGACCTCATCAAACCCCTCCTAAACCACAGCAACATGTATACAGTAGTACAGTAGTACAGAACGCTCTCGTCGACCTCTGTGACCTCATCAAACCCTCCTAAACCACAGCAACATGTATACAGTAGTACAGAACGCTCTCGTCGACCTCTAGGACCTCACCAAACCCCTCCTAAACCACAGCAACATGTATACAGTAGTACAGAACGCTCTCGTTGACCTCTAGGACCTCATCAAACCCCTCCTAAACCACAGCAACATGTATACAGTAGTACAGAACGCTCTCGTCGACCTCTGGGACCTCATCAAACCCCTCCTAAACCACAGCAACATGTATACAGTAGTACAGTAGTACAGAACGCTCTCGTCGACCTCTGTGACCTCATCAAACCCCTCCTAAACCACAGCAACATGTATACAGTAGTACAGAACGCTCTCGTCGACCTCTAGGACCTCACCAAACCCCTCCTAAACCACAGCAACATGTATACAGTAGTACAGAACGCTCTCGTTGACCTCTAGGACCTCATCAAACCCCTCCTAAACCACAGCAACATGTATACAGTAGTACAGAACGCTCTCGTCGACCTCTAGGACCTCATCAAACCCCTCCTAAACCACAGCAACATGTATACAGTAGTACAGAACGCTCTCGTTGACCTCTAGGACCTCACCAAACCCCTCCTAAACCACAGCAACATGTATACAGTAGTACAGTAGTACAGAACGCTCTCGTTGACCTCTAGGACCTCATCAAACCCCTTCTAAACCACAGCAACATGTATACAGTAGTACAGTAGTACAGAACGCTCTCGTCGACCTCTAGGACCTCATCAAACCCCTCCTAAACCACAGCAACATGTATACAGTAGTACAGTAGTACAGAACGCTCTCGTCGACCTCTAGGACCTCATCAAACCCTTCCTAAACCACAGCAACATGTATACAGTAGTACAGTAGTACAGAACGCTCTCGTCGACCTCTAGGACCTCATCAAACCCCTCCTAAACCACAGCAACATGTATACAGTAGTACAGAACGCTCTCGTCGACCTCTAGGACCTCATCAAACCCCTCCTAAACCACAGCAACATGTATTCAGTAGTACAGTAGGACAGAATGTTCTCGTTGACCTCTGTGACCTCATCAAACCCCTCCTAAACCACAGCAACATGTATAAAGTAGTACAGTAGTACAGAACGCTCTCGTTGACCTCTAGCACCTCATCAAACCCCTCCTAAAACACAGCAACATGTATACGGTAGTACAGAACGCTCTCGTTGACCTCTAGGACCTCATCAAACCCCTCCTAAACCACAGCAACATGTATACAGTAGTACAGAACGCTCTCGTTGACCTCTAGGACCTCATCAAACCCCTCCTAAACCACAGCAACATGTATACAGTAGTACAGAACGCTCTCGTCAACTTCTAGGACCTCATCAAACCCCTCCTAAACCACAGCAACATGTATACAGTAGTACAGTAGGACAGAATGTTCTCGTCGACCTCTAGGACCTCATCAAACCCCTCCTAAAACACAGCAACATGTATACAGTAGTACAGAACGCTCTCGTTGACCTCTAGCACCTCATCAAACCCCTCCTAAAACACAGCAACATGTATACGGTAGTACAGAACGCTCTCGTTGACCTCTAGGACCTCATCAAACCCCTCCTAAACCACAGCAACATGTATACAGTAGTACAGTAGTACAGAACGCTCTCGTTGACCTCTAGGACCTCATCAAACCCCTCCTAAATCACAGCAACATGTATACAGTAGTACAGAACGCTCTCGTTGATCTCTGGGACCTCATCAAACCCCTCCTAAACCACAGCAACATGTATACAGTAGTACAGTAGTACAGAACGCTCTCGTCGACCTCTGTGACCTCATCAAACCCCTCCTAAACCACAGCAACATGTATACAGTAGTACAGAACGCTCTCGTCGACCTCTAGGACCTCACCAAACCCCTCCTAAACCACAGCAACATGTATACAGTAGTACAGAACGCTCTCGTTGACCTCTAGGACCTCATCAAACCCCTCCTAAACCACAGCAACATGTATACAGTAGTACAGAACGCTCTCGTCGACCTCTAGGACCTCATCAAACCCCTCCTAAACCACAGCAACATGTATACAGTAGTACAGAACGCTCTCGTTGACCTCTAGGACCTCACCAAACCCCTCCTAAACCACAGCAACATGTATACAGTAGTACAGTAGTACAGAACGCTCTCGTTGACCTCTAGGACCTCATCAAACCCCTTCTAAACCACAGCAACATGTATACAGTAGTACAGTAGTACAGAACGCTCTCGTCGACCTCTAGGACCTCATCAAACCCCTCCTAAACCACAGCAACATGTATACAGTAGTACAGTAGTACAGAACGCTCTCGTCGACCTCTAGGACCACATCAAACCCTTCCTAAACCACAGCAACATGTATACAGTAGTACAGTAGTACAGAACGCTCTCGTCGACCTCTAGGACCTCATCAAACCCCTCCTAAACCACAGCAACATGTATACAGTAGTACAGAACGCTCTCGTCGACCTCTAGGACCTCATCAAACCCCTCCTAAACCACAGCAACATGTATTCAGTAGTACAGTAGGACAGAATGTTCTCGTTGACCTCTGTGACCTCATCAAACCCCTCCTAAACCACAGCAACATGTATAAAGTAGTACAGTAGTACAGAACGCTCTCGTTGACCTCTAGCACCTCATCAAACCCCTCCTAAAACACAGCAACATGTATACGGTAGTACAGAACGCTCTCGTTGACCTCTAGGACCTCATCAAACCCCTCCTAAACCACAGCAACATGTATACAGTAGTACAGAACGCTCTCGTTGACCTCTAGGACCTCATCAAACCCCTCCTAAACCACAGCAACATGTATACAGTAGTACAGAACGCTCTCGTCAACTTCTAGGACCTCATCAAACCCCTCCTAAACCACAGCAACATGTATACAGTAGTACAGTAGGACAGAATGTTCTCGTCGACCTCTAGGACCTCATCAAACCCCTCCTAAATCACAGCAACATGTATACAGTAGTACAGAACGCTCTCGTTGATCTCTGGGACCTCATCAAACCCCTCCTAAACCACAGCAACATGTATACAGTAGTACAGTAGTACAGAACGCTCTCGTCGACCTCTGTGACCTCATCAAACCCCTCCTAAACCACAGCAACATGTATACAGTAGTACAGAACGCTCTCGTCGACCTCAGACCTCACCAAACCCCTCCTAAACCACAGCAACATGTATACAGTAGTACAGAACGCTCTCGTTGACCTCTAGGACCTCATCAAACCCCTCCTAAACCACAGCAACATGTATACAGTAGTACAGAACGCTCTCGTCGACCTCTGGGACCTCATCAAACCCCTCCTAAACCACAGCAACATGTATACAGTAGTACAGTAGTACAGAACGCTCTCGTCGACCTCTGTGACCTCATCAAACCCCTCCTAAACCACAGCAACATGTATACAGTAGTACAGAACGCTCTCGTCGACCTCTAGGACCTCACCAAACCCCTCCTAAACCACAGCAACATGTATACAGTAGTACAGAACGCTCTCGTTGACCTCTAGGACCTCATCAAACCCCTCCTAAACCACAGCAACATGTATACAGTAGTACAGAATACCTCAGGACCTCATCAAACCCTCCTAAACCACAGCAACATGTATACAGTAGTACAGAACGCTCTCGTTGACCTCTAGGACCTCACCAAACCCCTCCTAAACCACAGCAACATGTATACAGTAGTACAGTAGTACAGAACGCTCTCGTTGACCTCTAGGACCTCATCAAACCCCTTCTAAACCACAGCAACATGTATACAGTAGTACAGTAGTACAGAACGCTCTCGTCGACCTCTAGGACCTCATCAAACCCTCCTAAACCACAGCAACATGTATACAGTAGTACAGTAGTACAGAACGCTCTCGTCGACCTCTAGGACCACATCAAACCCTTCCTAAACCACAGCAACATGTATACAGTAGTACAGTAGTACAGAACGCTCTCGTCGACCTCTAGGACCTCATCAAACCCCTCCTAAACCACAGCAACATGTATACAGTAGTACAGAACGCTCTCGTCGACCTCTAGGACCTCATCAAACCCCTCCTAAACCACAGCAACATGTATTCAGTAGTACAGTAGGACAGAATGTTCTCGTTGACCTCTGTGACCTCATCAAACCCCTCCTAAACCACAGCAACATGTATAAAGTAGTACAGTAGTACAGAACGCTCTCGTTGACCTCTAGCACCTCATCAAACCCCTCCTAAAACACAGCAACATGTATACGGTAGTACAGAACGCTCTCGTTGACCTCTAGGACCTCATCAAACCCCTCCTAAACCACAGCAACATGTATACAGTAGTACAGAACGCTCTCGTTGACCTCTAGGACCTCATCAAACCCCTCCTAAACCACAGCAACATGTATACAGTAGTACAGAACGCTCTCGTCAACTTCTAGGACCTCATCAAACCCCTCCTAAACCACAGCAACATGTATACAGTAGTACAGTAGGACAGAATGTTCTCGTCGACCTCTAGGACCTCATCAAACCCCTCCTAAAACACAGCAACATGTATACAGTAGTACAGAACGCTCTCGTTGACCTCTAGGACCTCATCAAACCCCTCCTAAACCACAGCAACATGTATACAGTAGTACAGAACGCTCTCGTCGACCTCTAGGACCTCATCAAACCCCTCCTAAACCACAGCAACATGTATACAGTAGTACAGTAGGACAGAATGTTCTCGTCGACCTCTAGGACCTCATCAAACCCCTCCTAAACCACAGCAACATGTATACAGTAGTACAGAACGCTCTCGTTGACCTCTAGGACCTCATCAAACCCCTCCTAAACCACAGCAACATGTATACAGTAGTACAGAACGCTCTCGTTGACCTCTAGGACCTCATCAAACCCCTCCTAAACCACAGCAACATGTATACAGTAGTACAGAACGCTCTCGTCAACCTCTAGGACCTCATCAAACCCCTCCTAAACCACAGCAACATGTATACAGTAGTACAGTAGGACAGAATGTTCTCGTCGACCTCTAGGACCTCATCAAACCCCTCCTAAAACACAGCAACATGTATACAGTAGTACAGAACGCTCTCGTTGACCTCTAGGACCTCATCAAACCCCTCCTAAACCACAGCAACATGTATACAGTAGTACAGTAGTACAGAACGCTCTCGTCGACCTCTAGGACCTCATCAAACCCCTCCTAAACCACAGCAACATGTATACAGTAGTACAGAACGCTCTCGTCGACCTCTAGGACCTCATCAAACCCCTCCTAAACCACAGCAACATGTATACAGTAGTACAATTGTACAGAACGCTCTAGTTGACCTCTAGGACCTCATCAAACCCCTCCTAACCACAGCAACATGTATACAGTAGTACAGTAGTACAGAACGCTCTCGTCGACCTCTAGGACCACATCAAACCCTTCCTAAACCACAGCAACATGTATACAGTAGTACAGAACGCTCTCGTCGATCTCTAGGACCTCATCAAACCCCTCCTAAACCACAGCAACATGTATACAGTAGTACAGAACGCTCTCGTTGACCTCTAGGACCTCATCAAACCGCTCCTAAACCACAGCAACATGTATACAGTAGTACAGAACGCTCTCGTCGACCTCTGGGACCTCATCAAACCCCTCCTAAACCACAGCAACATGTATACATTAGTACAGAACAGCGACCTCTGGGACCTCATCAAACCGCTCCTAAACCACAGCAACATGTATACAGTAGTACAGAACGCTCTCGTAGACCTCTAGGACCTCATCAAACCCCTCCTAAACCACAGCAACATGTATACAGTAGGACAGAACGCTCTCGTTGACCTCTAGGACCTCACCAAACCCTCCTAAACCACAGCAACATGTATACAGTAGTACAGTAGTACAGAACGCTCTCGTCGACCTCTAGGACCTCATCAAACCCCTCCTTAACCACAGCAACATGTATACAGTAGTACAGTAGTACAGAACGCTCTCGTCGACCTCTAGGACCTCATCAAACCCCTCCTAAACCACAGCAACATGTATACAGTAGTACAGAACGCTCTCGTCGACCTCTAGGACCTCATCAAACCCCTCCTAAACAACAGCAACATGTATACAGTAGTACAGTTGTACAGAACGCTCTCGTTGACCTCTAGGACCTCATCAAACCCCTCCTAAACCACAGCAACATGTATACAGTAGTACAGTAGTACAGAACGCTCTCGTCGACCTCTAGGACCTCATTAAAACCCCTCCTAAACCACAGCAACATGTATACAGTAGGACAGAACGCTCTCGTCGACCTCTAGGACCTCATCAAACCCCTCCTAAACCACAGCAACATGTATACAGTAGTACAGTAGTACAGAACGCTCTCGTCGACCTCTGGGACCTCATCAAACCCCTCCTAAACCACAGCAACATGTATACAGTAGTACAGAACGCTCTCGTTGACCTCTAGGACCTCATCAAACCCCTCCTAAACCACAGCAACATGTATACAGTAGTACAGTAGTACAGAACGCTCTCGTTGACCTCTAGGACCTCATCAAACCCCTCCTAAATCACAGCAACATGTATACAGTAGTACAGAACGCTCTCGTTGACCTCTAGGACCTCATCAAACCCCTCCTAAACCACAGCAACATGTATACAGTAGTACAGTAGTACAGAACGCTCTCGTTGACCTCTAGGACCTCATCAAACCCCTCCTAAATCACAGCAACATGTATACAGTAGTACAGAACGCTCTCGTTGATCTCTGGGACCTCATCAAACCCCTCCTAAACCACAGCAACATGTATACAGTAGTACAGTAGTACAGAACGTTCTCGTCGACCTCTAGGACCTCATCAAACCCCTCCTAAACCACAGCAACATGTATACAGTAGTACAGAACGCTCTCGTTGACCTCTAGGACCTCACCAAACCCCTCCTAAACCACAGCAACATGTATACAGTAGTACAGAACGCTCTCGTTGACCTCTAGGACCTCACCAAACCCCTCCTAAACCACAGCAACATGTATACAGTAGTACAGTAGTACAGAACGCTCTCGTCGACCTCTAGGACCTCATCAAACCCCTCCTTAACCACAGCAACATGTATACAGTAGTACAGTAGTACAGAACGCTCTCGTCGACCTCTAGGACCTCATCAAACCCCTCCTAAACCACAGCAACATGTATACAGTAGGACAGAACGCTCTCGTCGACCTCTAGGACCTCATCAAACCCCTCCTAAACCACAGCAACATGTATACAGTAGTACAGAACGCTCTCGTCGACCTCTGGGACCTCATCAAACCCCTCCTAAACCACAGCAACATGTATACAGTAGTACAGAACGCTCTCGTTGACCTCTAGGACCTCATCAAACCCCTCCTAAACCACAGCAACATGTATACAGTAGTACAGTAGTACAGAACGCTCTCGTTGACCTCTAGGACCTCATCAAACCCCTCCTAAATCACAGCAACATGTATACAGTAGTACAGAACGCTCTCGTTGATCTCTGGGACCTCATCAAACCCCTCCTAAACCACAGCAACATGTATACAGTAGTACAGAACGCTCTCGTCGACCTCTAGGACCTCATCAAACCTCTCCTAAACCACAGCAACATGTATACAGTAGTACAGTAGTACAGAACGCTCTCGTCGACCTCTGTGACCTCATCAAACCCCTCCTAAATCACAGCAACATGTATACAGTAGTACAGAACGCTCTCCTTGACCTCTAGGACCTCATCAAACCCTCCTAAACCACAGCAACATGTATACAGTAGTACAGAACGCTCTCGTTGACCTCTAGGACCTCACCAAACCCCTCCTAAACCACAGCAACATGTATACAGTAGTACAGAACGCTCTCGTTGACCTCTAGGACCTCACCAAACCCCTCCTAAACCACAGCAACATGTATACAGTAGTACAGTAGTACAGAACGCTCTCGTCGACCTCTAGGACCTCATCAAACCCCTCCTTAACCACAGCAACATGTATACAGTAGTACAGTAGTACAGAACGCTCTCGTCGACCTCTAGGACCTCATCAAACCCCTCCTAAACCACAGCAACATGTATACAGTAGTACAGTAGGACAGAATGTTCTCGTCGACCTCTAGGACCTCATCAAACCCCTCATAAAACACAGCAACATGTATACAGTAGTACAGAATGCTCTCGTTGACCTCTAGGACCTCATCAAACCCCTCCTAAACCACAGCAACATGTATACAGTAGTACAGAACGCTCTCGTTGACCTCTAGGACCTCATCAAACCCCTCCTAAACCACAGCAACATGTATACAGTAGTACAGAACGCTCTCGTCAACCTCTAGGACCTCATCAAACCCCTCCTAAACCACAGCAACATGTATACAGTAGTACAGTAGGACAGAATGTTCTCGTCGACCTCTAGGACCTCATCAAACCCCTCCTAAAACACAGCAACATGTATACAGTAGTACAGAACGCTCTCGTTGACCTCTAGGACCTCATCAAACCCCTCCTAAACCACAGCAACATGTATACAGTAGTACAGTAGTACAGAACGCTCTCGTCGACCTCTAGGACCTCATCAAACCCCTCCTAAACCACAGCAACATGTATACAGTAGTACAGAACGCTCTCGTCGACCTCTAGGACCTCATCAAACCCCTCCTAAACCACAGCAACATGTATACAGTAGTACAATTGTACAGAACGCTCTAGTTGACCTCTAGGACCTCATCAAACCCCTCCTAACCACAGCAACATGTATACAGTAGTACAGTAGTACAGAACGCTCTCGTCGACCTCTAGGACCACATCAAACCCTTCCTAAACCACAGCAACATGTATACAGTAGTACAGAACGCTCTCGTCGATCTCTAGGACCTCATCAAACCCCTCCTAAACCACAGCAACATGTATACAGTAGTACAGAACGCTCTCGTCGACCTCTAGGACCTCATCAAACCGCTCCTAAACCACAGCAACATGTATACAGTAGTACAGAACGCTCTCGTCGACCTCTGGGACCTCATCAAACCCCTCCTAAACCACAGCAACATGTATACATTAGTACAGAACGCTCTCGTCGACCTCTGGGACCTCATCAAACCGCTCCTAAACCACAGCAACATGTATACAGTAGTACAGAACGCTCTCGTAGACCTCTAGGACCTCATCAAACCCCTCCTAAACCACAGCAACATGTATACAGTAGGACAGAACGCTCTCGTTGACCTCTAGGACCTCACCAAACCCCTCCTAAACCACAGCAACATGTATACAGTAGTACAGTAGTACAGAACGCTCTCGTCGACCTCTAGGACCTCATCAAACCCCTCCTTAACCACAGCAACATGTATACAGTAGTACAGTAGTACAGAACGCTCTCGTCGACCTCTAGGACCTCATCAAACCCCTCCTAAACCACAGCAACATGTATACAGTAGTACAGAACGCTCTCGTCGACCTCTAGGACCTCATCAAACCCCTCCTAAACAACAGCAACATGTATACAGTAGTACAGTTGTACAGAACGCTCTCGTTGACCTCTAGGACCTCATCAAACCCCTCCTAAACCACAGCAACATGTATACAGTAGTACAGTAGTACAGAACGCTCTCGTCGACCTCTAGGACCTCATTAAAACCCCTCCTAAACCACAGCAACATGTATACAGTAGGACAGAACGCTCTCGTCGACCTCTAGGACCTCATCAAACCCCTCCTAAACCACAGCAACATGTATACAGTAGTACAGTAGTACAGAACGCTCTCGTCGACCTCTGGGACCTCATCAAACCCCTCCTAAACCACAGCAACATGTATACAGTAGTACAGAACGCTCTCGTTGACCTCTAGGACCTCATCAAACCCCTCCTAAACCACAGCAACATGTATACAGTAGTACAGTAGTACAGAACGCTCTCGTTGACCTCTGTGACCTCATCAAACCCCTCCTAAACCACAGCAACATGTATACAGTAGTACAGAACGCTCTCGTTGATCTCTGGGACCTCATCAAACCCCTCCTAAACCACAGCAACATGTATACAGTAGTACAGTAGTACAGAACGTTCTCGTCGACCTCTAGGACCTCATCAAACCCCTCCTAAACCACAGCAACATGTATACAGTAGTACAGAACGCTCTCGTTGACCTCTAGGACCTCACCAAACCCCTCCTAAACCACAGCAACATGTATACAGTAGTACAGAACGCTCTCGTTGACCTCTAGGACCTCACCAAACCCCTCCTAAACCACAGCAACATGTATACAGTAGTACAGTAGTACAGAACGCTCTCGTCGACCTCTAGGACCTCATCAAACCCCTCCTTAACCACAGCAACATGTATACAGTAGTACAGTAGTACAGAACGCTCTCGTCGACCTCTAGGACCTCATCAAACCCCTCCTAAACCACAGCAACATGTATACAGTAGGACAGAACGCTCTCGTCGACCTCTAGGACCTCATCAAACCCCTCCTAAACCACAGCAACATGTATACAGTAGTACAGAACGCTCTCGTCGACCTCTGGGACCTCATCAAACCCCTCCTAAACCACAGCAACATGTATACAGTAGTACAGAACGCTCTCGTTGACCTCTAGGACCTCATCAAACCCCTCCTAAACCACAGCAACATGTATACAGTAGTACAGTAGTACAGAACGCTCTCGTTGACCTCTAGGACCTCATCAAACCCCTCCTAAATCACAGCAACATGTATACAGTAGTACAGAACGCTCTCGTTGATCTCTGGGACCTCATCAAACCCCTCCTAAACCACAGCAACATGTATACAGTAGTACAGAACGCTCTCGTCGACCTCTAGGACCTCATCAAACCTCTCCTAAACCACAGCAACATGTATACAGTAGTACAGTAGTACAGAACGCTCTCGTCGACCTCTGTGACCTCATCAAACCCCTCCTAAATCACAGCAACATGTATACAGTAGTACAGAACGCTCTCCTTGACCTCTAGGACCTCATCAAACCCCTCCTAAACCACAGCAACATGTATACAGTAGTACAGAACGCTCTCGTTGACCTCTAGGACCTCACCAAACCCCTCCTAAACCACAGCAACATGTATACAGTAGTACAGAACGCTCTCGTTGACCTCTAGGACCTCACCAAACCCCTCCTAAACCACAGCAACATGTATACAGTAGTACAGTAGTACAGAACGCTCTCGTCGACCTCTAGGACCTCATCAAAGCCCTCCTTAACCACAGCAACATGTATACAGTAGTACAGTAGTACAGAACGCTCTCGTCGACCTCTAGGACCTCATCAAACCCCTCCTAAACCACAGCAACATGTATACAGTAGTACAGAACGCTCTCGTCGACCTCTAGGACCTCATCAAACCCCTCCTAAACAACAGCAACATGTATACAGTAGTACAGTTGTACAGAACGCTCTCGTTGACCTCTAGGACCTCATCAAACCCCTCCTAAACCACAGCAACATGTATACAGTAGTACAGTAGTACAGAACGCTCTCGTCGACCTCTAGGACCTCATCAAACCCCTCCTAAACCACAGCAACATGTATACAGTAGTACAGAACGCTCTCGTCGACCTCTAGGACCACATCAAACCCTTCCTAAACCACAGCAACATGTATACAGTAGTACAGAACGCTCTCGTCGACCTCTAGGACCTCATCAAACCCCTCCTAAACCACAGCAACATGTATACAGTAGTACAGAACGCTCTCGTCGACCTCTAGGACCTCACCAAACCCCTCCTAAACCACAGCAACATGTATACAGTAGTACAGTAGTACAGAACGCCTCGTCGACCTCTAGGACCTCATCAAACCCCTCCTAAACCACAGCAACATGTATACAGTAGTACAGAACGCTCTCGTCGACCTCTAGGACCTCATCAAACCCCTCCTAAACCACAGCAACATGTATACAGTAGTACAGTAGGACAGAATGTTCTCGTCGACCTCTAGGACCTCATCAAACCCCTCCTAAAACACAGCAACATGTATACGGTAGTACAGAACGCTCTCGTTGACCTCTAGGACCTCATCAAACCCCTCCTAAACCACAGCAACATGTATACAGTAGTACAGAACGCTCTCGTCGACCTCTAGGACCTCATCAAACCCCTCCTAAACCACAGCAACATGTATACAGTAGGACAGAACGCTCTCGTCGACCTCTAGGACCTCATCAAACCCCTCCTAAACCACAGCAACATGTATACAGTAGTACAGTAGTACAGAACGCTCTCGTCGACCTCTGGGACCTCATCAAACCCCTCCTAAACCACAGCAACATGTATACAGTAGTACAGAACACTCTCGTCGACCTCTAGGACCTCATCAAACCCCTCCTAAACCACAGCAACATGTATACAGTAGTACAGTAGTACAGAACGCTCTCGTCGACCTCTGTGACCTCATCAAACCCCTCCTAAACCACAGCAACATGTATACAGTAGTACAGTAGTACAGAACGCTCTCGTTGACCTCTAGAACCTCATCAAACCCCTCCTAAACCACAGCAACATGTATACAGTAGTACAGTAGTATAGTAATATACTAGTACACCAGTACATTAGTATGGCAGTACAGTAGTATAGTAGTATATTAGTACAGTAGTATACTAGTACAGTAGTATAGTAGTACAGTAGTACAGTAGTACAGTAGTATAGTAGTATAGTAGTATAGTAGTACAGTAGTACAGCAGTACAGCAGTACAGTAGTATAGTAGTACAGTAGTATAGTAGTATAGTAGTGTATTAGTACAGTAGTACAGTAGTATAGTAGTACAGTAGTATATTAGTACAGTAGTACAGTAGTATAGTAGTACAGTAGTATATTAGTACAGTAGTACAGTAGTACAGTAGTATAGTAGTATAGTAGTATAGTAGTGCAGTAGTATAGTAGTACAGTAGTATATTAGTACACTAGTATATTAGTACAGTAGTAGAGTAGTACAGTAGTATAGTAGTATAGTAGTATAGTAGTATAGTAGTGCAGTAGTATAGTAGTATAGTAGTACAGTAGTATAGTAGTACAGTGGTATAGTAGTATAATAGTATAGTAGTACAGTAGTATATTAGTACAGTAGTATAGTAGTATAGTAGTACAGTGGTATAGTAGTGCAGTAGTATAGTAGTATAGTAGTACAGTAGTATATTAGTACAGTAGTACAGTAGTATAGTAGTACAGTAGTACAGTAGTATATTAGTATATTAGTATATTAGTACAGTAGTACTGTAGTATAGTAGTACAGTAGTACAGTAGTATAGTAGTATAGTAGTACAGTATTACAGTAGTATATTAGTACAGTAGTATAGTAGTACAGTAGTATATTAGTATAGTAGCACAGTAGTATAGTAGTATAGTAGTACAGTAGTACAGTAGTATACTAGTACAGTAGTATGGCAGTACAGTAGTATACTAGTGCAGTAGTATAGTAGTATATTAGTACAGTAGTATACTAGTATAGTAGTATACTAGTACAGTAGTATACTAGTGCAGCAGTATAGTAGTATACTAGTATAGTAGTATACTAGTACAGTAGTATACTAGTTCAGTAGTATAGTAGTATATTAGTACAGTAGTACAGTAGTATATTAGTACAGTAGTACAGTAGTACAGTAGTATAGTAGTATAGTAGTACAGTAGTATACTAGTACAGTAGTATATTAGTACAGTAGTACAGTAGTACAGTAGTATAGTAGTACAGTAGTATAGTAGTATAGTAGTATATTAGTACAGTAGTACAGTAGTACAGCAGTACAGTAGTATAGTAGTACAGTAGTATAGTAGTATAGTAGTATATTAGTACAGTAGTACAGTAGTATAGTAGTACAGTAGTATATTAGTACAGTAGTACAGTAGTACAGTAGTATAGTAGTACAGTAGTATATTAGTACAGTAGTACAGTAGTATAGTAGTATAGTAGTATATTAGTGCAGTAGTATAGTAGTATATTAGTACAGTAGTATACTAGTATAGTAGTATACTAGTACAGTAGTATGGCAGTACAGTAGTATACTAGTGCAGTAGTATAGTAGTATATTAGTACAGTAGTACAGTAGTATAGTAGTACAGTATATTAGTACAGTAGTACAGTAGTATATTAGTATATTAGTATATTAGTACAGTAGTATATTAGTATATTAGTACAGTAGTACAGTAGTATAGTAGTACAGTAGTACAGTAGTACAGTAGTATAGTAGTACAGTAGCACAGTAGTATATTAGTGCAGTAGTATAGTAGTACAGTAGTACAGTAGTATAGTAGTATAGTAGTACAGTAGTATATTAGTACAGTAGTATAGTAGTACAGTAGTATATTAGTATAGTAGCACAGTAGTATAGTAGTATACTAGTGCAGTAGTATAGTAGTATACTAGTACAGTAGTATACTAGTGCAGTAGTATAGTAGTATATTAGTACAGTAGTACAGTAGTATACTAGTACAGTAGTATGGCAGTACAGTAGTATACTAGTGCAGTAGTATAGTAGTATATTAGTACAGTAGTACAGTAGTATACTAGTACAGTAGTATGGCAGTACAGTGGTATTGTAGTAGTGTGTGTATCAGTGTGTACCTCCAGGGTGGGGTCTATCTGGTGTACTACAGTGTGTGTATCAGTTTGCACCTCCAGGGTTGGGTCTATCTCGTGAGCGGCCGCGCTGGACGCCACGGCCACAGCCATAGCTGATGTCACGGCAACCCGCCCTGCTCCTCCTTTAAGCTCCGCCCTGCGGTCAACCGGGATGGACAGGAAGTCTGGGGCGGCGACGGGACGGACACAATCTGTCGGGAACGCCCCTGCACGACCAAACACCCTCCAAACTGCCAACCTGGTAGAACAACAGACAGGGGAAACACACACAGGAGAGACGGATGGAGAGATGAGGTGGAGGAAGAGGAGAGAGATGAGGTGGAGGAAGAGGAGAGAGATGAGGTGGAGGAAGAGGAGAGAGATGAGGTGGAGGAAGATGAGAGAGATGAGGTGAAGGAAGATGAGAGAGATGAGGTGGAGGAAGATGAGAGAGATGAGGTGGAGGAAGATGAGAGAGATGAGGTGAAGGAAGAGGAGAGAGATGAGGTGGAGGAAGATGAGAGAGATGAGGTGGAGGAAGAGGAGAGAGATGAGGTGAAGGAAGAGGAGAGAGATGAAGAGGAGAGAGATGAGGTGGAGGAAGAGGGGAGAGAGATGAGGTGAAGGAAGAGGAGAGAGATGAGGTGGAGAGAGATGAGAGAGATGAGGTGGAGGAAGAGGAGAGAGATGAGGTGGAGGAAGATGAGAGAGATGAGGTGGAGGAAGAGGAGAGAGATGAGGTGAAGGAAGAGGAGAGAGATGAAGAGGAGAGAGATGAGGTGGAGGAAGAGGGAGAGAGATGAGGTGAAGGAAGAGGAGAGAGATGAAGAGGAGAGAGATGAGGTGGAGGAAGAGGAGAGAGATGAAGAGGAGAGAGATGAGGTGGAGGAAGAGGGGAGAGAGATTAGGTGGAGGAAGAGGAGAGAGATGAGGTGGAGGAAGAGGAGAGAGATGAGTTGGAGGAAGAGGAGAGAGATGAGGTGGAGGAAGAGGCGAGAGATGAGGTGGAGGAAGATGAGAGAGATGAAGAGGAGGAAGAGGAGAGAGATGAAGAGGAGAGAGATGAGGTGGAGGAAGAGGGGAGAGAGATGAGGTGAAGGAAGAAGAGAGATGAAGAGAGATGAAGAGGAAGAGGGGAGAGAGATGAGGTGGAGGAAGAGGGGAGAGAGATGAGGTGAAGGAAGAGGAGAGAGATGAAGAGGAGAGAGATGATGTGGAGGAAGAGGAGAGAGATGAGGTGAAGGAAGAGGAGAGATGAGGTGGAGGAAGAGGAGAGAGATGAGGTGGAGGAAGAGGAGAGAGATGAGGTGAAGGAAGAGGAGAGAGAGATGAGGTGGAGGAAGAGGAGAGAGAGATGAGGTGGAGGAAGAGGAGAGAGATGAAGAGGAGAGAGATGAGGTGGAGGAAGAATGGAGAGAGATGAGGTGGAGGAAGAGGAGAGAGATGAGGTGGAGGAAGAGGAGAGAGATGAGGTGGAGGAAGAGGGGAGAAAAGCGAGATGAAGTGGAGGAAGAGGAGAGAGATGAGGTGGAGGAAGAGGGGAGAGATGAGGTGGAGGAAGAGGAGAGAGATGAGGTGGAGGAAGAGGAGAGAGAGATGAGGTGAAGGAAGAGGAGAGAGAGAAGAGGTGGAGGAATAGGAGAAAGATGAGGTGGAGGAAGAGGGGAGAGATGAGGTGGAGGAAGAGGAGAGAGATGAGGTGGAGGAAGAGGGGAGAGATGTGGTGGAGGAAGAGGAGAGAGAGATGAGGTGGAGGAAGAGAAGAGAAAAGCGAGATAACGTGGAGGAAGAGGAGAGAGAGATGACGTGGAGGAAGAGGAGATGAGGTGGAGGAAGAGGAGAGAGAGATGAGGTGAAGGAAGAGGAGAATGATGAGATGAGGTGAAGGAAGAGGAGAGAGATGAGGTGGAGGAAGAGGAGAGAGAGATGTCATCTCACCAAAGTCTGGCGTGTCTCTCTTCATCTCCTCCAGAAACATCACCTTCTTCCTCACAACAGAGCCGTAGCTGTATCCTGTAACACACACACACACACACACACACACACACACACACACACACACACACACACACACACACACACACACACACACACACACACACACACACACACACACACACACACACACACACACACACACACACACACACACACACACACACACACACACACACATAGTTATAATTAGAGGACGTATGTGTGTAGGGCTGTGATGTCATCAGTGTGTATGGGGGAGGGGGCGGGGCTCACCCTTTCCAGTCCTTCCGTGACTTGCAGCCTGATGATGTCACCTTTATGGAAAGCGAGCAGAGGACGCTCGTCTGTCACGAAGTTACGCTCTGCTACCACATACTCAGAGTCCTGGAAGAGGAGGAGGGGAGAGGGGGAGGGCGGAATAGGAGGAGGGGGAGGAGGGGGAGAGGGGGAGGGAGAGGGGAGAGGAGGAGGGAAAGGGGGAGGGCGGAATAGGAGGAGGGAGAGGGGGAGGAGGGGAGGAGGAGGAGGAGGAGGAGGAGGGAGAGGAGAGAGGAGGAGGGAAAGGGGGAGGGTGGAATAGGAGGAGGGAGAGGGGGAGGAGGGAGAGGGGGAGGAGGGGAGAGGAGGAGGAGGGGAGAGGGGGAGGGAGAGGGGGAGGAGGGGAGAGGAGGGGGAGAGGGGGAGGAGGGGGAGGAGGAGGGAGAGGAGGGGAGAGGAGGGGGAGAGGGGGAGGAGGGAGAGGAGGAGGAGGGGAGAGGGGAGGGAAAGGGGGAGGAGGGGAGGAGGAGGAGGAGGGGAGAGGGGGAGGAGGGGAGAGGAGGGGGAGAGGGGGAGGGAGAGGAGGGGGAGAGGGGGAGGGCGGAATAGGAGGAGGGGGAGGAGGGGGAGAGGGGGAGGGAGAGGGGAGAGGAGGAGGGAAAGGGGGAGGGCGGAATAGGAGGAGGGAGAGGGGAGGAGGGGAGGAGGAGGAGGAGGAGGAGGAGGGAGAGGAGAGAGGAGGAGGGAAAGGGGAGGGTGGAATAGGAGGAGGGAGAGGGGGAGGAGGGAGAGGGGGAGGAGGGGAGAGGAGGAGGAGGGAGAGGGGGAGGGAGAGGGGGAGGAGGGGAGAGGAGGGGGAGAGGGGGAGGAGGGGAGAGGAGGAGGGAGAGGAGGGGAGAGGAGGGGGAGAGGGGGGGAGAGGAGGAGGAGGGGAGAGGGGGAGGGAAAGGGGGAGGAGGGGAGGAGGAGGAGGAGGGGAGAGGGGGAGGAGGGGAGAGGAGGGGGGAGGGGGAGGGAGAGGAGGGGGAGAGGAGGAGGGAGAGGGGGAGGAGGGGAGAGGAGGAGGGAGAGGGGAGGGCGGAATAGGAGGAGGAGGGGAGGAGGAAGAGGGGGAGGAGGGGTAATTTATATTTCCGATAACAAAACAACAAATCCACTTATCAGAGATATTAAATGGTAGAGCCACATCCCTTATCAGAGATATTAAATGGTAGAGCCACATCCCTTATCAGAGATATTAAATGGTAGAGCCACATCCCTTATCAGAGATATTAAATGGTAGAGCCACATCCCTTATCAGAGATATTAAATGGTAGAGCCACATCCCTTATCAGAGATATTAAATGGTAGAGCCACATCCCTTATCAGAGATATTAAATGGTAGAGCCACATCCCTTATCAGAGATATTAAATGGTAGAGCCACATCCCTTATCAGAGATATTAAATGGTAGAGCCACATCCCTTATCAGAGATATTAAATGGTAGAGCCACATCCCTTATCAGAGATATTAAATGGTAGAGCCACATCCCTTATCAGAGATATTAAATGGTAGAGCCACATCCCTTATCAGAGATATTAAATGGTAGAGCCACATCCCTTATCAGAGATATTAAATGGTAGAGCCACATCCCTTATCAGAGATATTAAATGGTAGAGCCACATCCCTTATCAGAGATATTAAATGGTAGAGCCACATCCCTTATCAGAGATATTAAATGGTAGAGCCACATCCCTTATCAGAGATATTAAATGGTAGAGCCACATCCCTTATCAGAGATATTAAATGGTAGAGCCACATCCCTTATCAGAGATATTAAATGGTAGAGCCACATCCCTTATCAGAGATATTAAATGGTAGAGCCACATCCCTTATCAGAGATATTAAATGGTAGAGCCACATCCCTTATCAGAGATATTAAATGGTAGAGCCACATCCCTTATCAGAGATATTAAAGGGTAGAGCCACATCCCTTATCAGAGATATTAAATGGTAGAGCCACATCCCTTATCAGAGATATTAAATGGTAGAGCCACATCCCTTATCAGAGATATTAAATGGTAGAGCCACATCCCTTATCAGAGATATTAAATGGTAGAGCCACATCCCTTATCAGAGATATTAAATGGTAGAGCCACATCCCTTATCAGAGATATTAAATGGTAGAGCCACATCCCTTATCAGAGATATTAAATGGTAGAGCCACATCCCTTATCAGAGATATTAAATGGTAGAGCCACATCCCTTATCAGAGATATTAAATGGTAGAGCCACATCCCTTATCAGAGATATTAAATGGTAGAGCCACATTGTTTGTGTTGAATTGTGTTTCTAGTAGTGTGTTAGTATTTAGTATTGTGTTTCTAGTAGTGTGTTAGTATTTAGTATTGTGTTTCTAGTATTGTGTTTCTAGTAGTGTGTTAGTATTTAGTATTGTGGTTCTAGTAGTGTGTTAGTATTTAGTATTGTGTTTCTAGTAGTGTGTTAGTATTTAGTATTGTGGTTCTAGTAGTGTGTTAGTATTTAGTATTGTGTTTCTAGTAGTGTGTTAGTATTTAGTATTGTGGTTCTAGTAGTGTGTTAGTATTTAGTATTGTGGTTCTAGTAGTGTGTTAGTATTTAGTATTGTGTTTCTAGTAGTGTGTTAGTATTTAGTATTGTGTTTCTAGTAGTGTGTTAGTATTTAGTATTGTGTTTCTAGTAGTGTGTTAGTATTTAGTATTGTGTTTCTAGTCGTGTGTTAGTATTTAGTATTGTGTTTCTAGTAGTGTGTTAGTATTTAGTATTGTGTTTCTAGTAGTGTGTTAGTATTTAGTATTGTGTTTCTAGTAGTGTGTTAGTATTTAGTATTGTGTTTCTAGTAGTGTGTTAGTATTTAGTATTGTGTTTCTAGTAGTGTGTTAGTATTTAGTATTGTGTTTCTAGTAGTGTGTTAGTATTTAGTATTGTGTTTCTAGTAGTGTGTTAGTATTTAGTATTGTGTTTCTAGTAGTGTGTTAGTATTTAGTATTGTGTTTCTAGTAGTGTGTTAGTATTTAGTATTGTGTTTCTAGTAGTGTGTTAGTATTTAGTATTGTGGTTCTAGTAGTGTGTTAGTATTTAGTATTGTGTTTCTGGTAGTGTGTTAGTATTTAGTATTGTGTTTCTACCTTTTTGACGTCAGTAATAAAGTAGTGTGTTAGTATTTAGTACTGTGTTTCTAGTAGTGTGTTAGTATTTAGTATTGTGTTTCTAGTAGTGTGTTAGTATTTAGTATTGTGTTTCTAGTAGTGTGTTGGTATTTAGTATTGTGTTTCTAGTAGCGTGTTTCTAGTAGTGTGTTAGTATTTAGTAGTGTGTTTCTAGTAGTGTGTTAGTATTTAGTATTGTGTTTCTAGTAGTGTGTTTCTAGTAGTGTGTTAGTATTTAGTATTGTGTTTCTAGTAGTGTGTTTCTAGTAGTGTGTTAGTATTTAGTATTGTGGTTCTAGTAGTGTGTTAGTATTTAGTATTGTGGTTCTAGTAGTGTGTTGGTATTTAGTATTGTGTTTCTGGTAGTGTGTTAGTATTTAGTATTGTGTTTCTAGTAGTGTGTTAGTATTTAGTATTGTGGTTCTAGTAGTGTGTTAGTATTTAGTATTGTGGTTCTAGTAGTGTGTTAGTATTTAGTATTGTGGTTCTAGTAGTGTGTTAGTATTTAGTATTGTGGTTCTAGTAGTGTGTTGGTATTTAGTATTGTGTTTCTGGTAGTGTGTTAGTATTTAGTATTGTGTTTCTAGTAGTGTGTTTCTAGTAGTGTGTTAGTATTTAGTAGTGTGTTTCTAGTAGTGTGTTTCTAGTAGTGTGTTAGTATTTAGTATTGTGGTTCTACCTTCTTGAGGTCAGTAATAAAGTAGTGTGTTAGTATTTAGTATTGTGTTTCTAGTAGTGTGTTAGTATTTAGTATTGTGGTTCTAGTAGTGTGTTAGTATTTAGTATTGTGGTTCTGGTAGTATGTTAGTATTTAGTATTGTGTTTCTGGTAGTGTGTTAGTATTTAGTATTGTGTTTCTCACCTTCTTGATCTCAATGATGAAGCAGTCCACGATGTGTTTGACCTGTGGAGCCTTGGCTGAGAACAGAATCAGCTTCTCATTGGTCAGATTAAACTCCAACATGTTCCCTGAAGGTACGGTCAGAAAAAGGATGTCTGCGTAGCTACGGAGAAAGAGAGACACCGTAACTATGGAGACACATGAAAACAGAATAACTAAGGACAAAGAGAAATAACGTAGCGTAAGGTAGTAGTAGGGTTAGAGGTACGTAGTGTAAGGTAGTAGTAGGGTTAGAGGTACGTAGTGTAAGGTAGTAGTAGGGTTAGAGGTACGTAGTGTAAGGTAGTAGTAGGGTTAGGGTACGTAGTGTAAGGTAGTAGTAGGGTTAGAGGTACGTGAAAGGTAGTAGTAGGGTTAGAGGTACGTAGTGTAAGGCAGTAGTAGGGTTAGAGGTACGTAGTGTAAGGTAGTAGTAGGGTTAGGGGTACGTAGTGTAAGGTAGTAGTAGGGTTAGAGGCACGTCGTGTAAGGTAGTAGTAGGGTTAGGGGTACGTAGTGTAAGGTAGTAGTAGGGTTAGAGGTACGTAGTGTAAGGTAGTAGTAGGGTTAGAGGTACGTAGTGTAAGGTAGTAGTAGGGTTAGTGTTAGGGTTAGAGGTACGTCGTGTAAGGTAGTAGTAGGGTTAGGGGTACGTAGTGTAAGGTAGTAGTAGGGTTAGAGGTACGTAGTGTAAGGTAGTAGTAGGGTTAGAGGTACGTCGTGTAAGGTAGTAGTAGGGTTAGAGGTACGTAGTGTAAGGCAGGAGTAGGGTTAGAGGTACGTAGTGTAAGGTAGTAGTAGGGTTAGGGGTACGTAGTGTAAGGTAGTAGTAGGGTTAGAGGTACGTCGTGTAAGGTAGTAGTAGGGTTAGAGGTACGTAGTGTAAGGTAGTAGTAGGGTTAGAGGTACGTAGTGTAAGGTAGTAGTAGGGTTAGAGGTACGTAGTGTAAGGTAGTAGTAGGGTTAGAGGTACGGGCGTGTAAGGTAGTAGTAGGGTTAGAGGTACGTAGTGTAAGGTAGTAGTAGGGTTAGAGGTACGTAGTGTAAGGTAGTAGTAGGGTTAGAGGCACGTAGTGTAAGGTAGTAGTAGTAGTTAGAGGTACGTCGTGTAAGGCAGTAGTAGGGTAGAGGAACCTACGTGTAATGTCGTAGTAGGGTTAGAGGTACGTAGTGTAAGGTAGTAGTAGGGTTAGAGGTACGTAGTGTAAGGTAGTAGTAGGGTTTAGTGTTAGGTAGGTTAGGGGTACGTAGTGTAAGGTAGTAGTAGGGTTAGAGGTACGTAGTGTAAGGTAGTAGTAGGGTTAGAGGTACGTAGTGTAAGGTAGTAGTAGGGTTAGAGGTACGTAGTGTAAGGTAGTAGTTAGGGTTAGTGTTAGGTAGTAGTAGGGTTAGGAGGTACGTCGTGTAAGGTAGTAGTAGGGTTAGGGTACGTAGTGTAAGGTAGTAGTAGGGTTAGAGGTACGTAGTGTAAGGCAGTAGTAGGGTTAGGGTACGTAGTGTAAGGTAGTAGTAGGGTTTAGTGGGTAGTAGTAGGGTTAGAGGTACGTAGTGTAAGGTAGTAGTAGGGTTAGGGGTACGTAGTGTAAGGTAGTAGTAGGGTTAGGGTACGTAGTGTAAGGTAGTAGTAGGGTTAGAGGAACGTAGTGTAATGTAGTAGTAGGGTTAGGGTACGTAGTGTAAGGCAGTAGTAGTAGAGGAACCTAGTGTAATGCAGTAGTAGGGTTAGAGGTACGTAGTGTAAGGTAGTAGTAGGGTTAGGGTACGTAGTGTAAGGCAGTAGTAGTAGTAGAGGAACCTACGTGTAATGTAGTAGTAGGGTTAGAGGAACGTAGTGTAAGGTAGTAGTAGGGTTAGAGGTACGTCGTGTAAGGCAGTAGTAGTAGTAGAGGAACCTACGTGTAATGTCGTAGTAGGGTTAGAGGTACGTAGTGTAAGGTAGTAGTAGGGTTAGGGTACGTAGTGTAAGGCAGTAGTAGGGTTAGAGGAACCTACGTGTAATGTAGTAGTAGGGTTAGAGGTACGTAGTGTAAGGTAGTAGTAGGGTAGAGGAACCTACGTGTAAGGCAGTAGTAGTAGTAGAGGAACCTACGTGTAATGTCGTAGTAGGGTTAGGGGTACGTAGTGTAAGGCAGTAGTAGGGTTAGAGGAACCTACGTGTAAGGTAGTAGTAGGGTTAGGGCACGTCGTGTAAGGCAGTAGTAGGGTTAGAGGAACCTACGTGTAAGTGACTAAGGTAGTAGTAGTGCTGCTCTTCACTGTCTTCAGGAACCTGATCCCGTGTGAGAAGGACAACACCTGTAGTAGTACCCTACACACAACACTACGTGTACACACACACAGTAGGGTTACACACACACACACACACAGGCACACAGTAGTAGTAGAGGAACCACACGTGTAACACACACAGTAGGGTTACAGACACAGACACACAGACACAGACACAGACACAGTAGTAGTAGACACAACACTACACGCACACGCACACGCACAGGACACTGAAGTAGTCCGACTCAGTGCTGCGCTTCACTGTCGCAGGAGCCTGATCCACGGTGTGTGAGACACACACAACACACTGTACACACACACCCACACGCGCGCACACACACCACACACACACACACACACACACACACACACACACACACACACACACACACACACACAGACACAGACGACGCGCACACACACACACACACACACACACACACACACACACACACACACACACACACACACAGACACACAGACACACAGACACACAGACACACAGACACACACACACACACACACACACACACACACACACACACACACACACACACACACACACACACACACACACACACACACACACACACACACACACACACACACACACACACACACACACACACACACACACACACACACACACACACACACACACACACACACACACACACACACACACAGACACACACACACACACACACACACACACACACACACACACACACACACACACACACACACACACACACACACACACACACACACAGACACACACACACACACACAGACACAGACACACACACACACACACACACACACACACACACACACACACACACACACACACACACACACACACACACACACACACACACACACACACACACACACACACACACACACACACAGAGAGAGATAATGTAAACGGTGGTGGATATACTGACATTACACACATAGATGAGAGGTCAAACACACACAGGTCAAGCAACAGGAAGTCATGTGATGCAACAGGAAGTTATGTGATGCAACCAGACGTCATGTGGTGCAACAGGAAGTCATGTGGTGCAACAGGAAGTCATGGTGCAACAGGAAGTCATGTGATGCAACAGGAAGTCTTGTGATGCAACAGGAAGTCATGTGGTGCAACAGGAAGTAATGTGGTGCAACAGGAAGTCATGTGGTGCAACAGGAAGTAATGTGGTGCAACAGGAAGTCATGTGGTGCAACCAGACGTCATGTGGTGCAACAGGAAGTAATGTGGTGCAACAGGAAGTCATGTGGTGCAACAGGAAGTAATGTGGTACAACAGGAAGTAATGTGGTGCAACAGGAAGTAATGTGGTGCAACAGGAAGTAACGTGGTGCAACAGGAAGTCATGTGGTGCAACAGGAAGTCATGTGGTGCAACCAGACGTCATGTGGTGCAACAGGAAGTAATGTGGTGCAACAGGAAGTCATGTGGTGCAACAGGAAGTCATGTGGTGCTACAGGAAGTAATGTGGTGAAACAGGAAGTAATGTGGTGCAACAGGAAGTCATGTGGTGCAACAGGAAGTCATGTGGTGCAAAAGGAAGTAATGTGGTGCAAGGAAGTCATGTGTTGCAACAGGAAGTCATGTGGTGCAACAGGAAGTCATGTGGTGCAACAGGAAGTCATGTGATGCAACCAGACGTCATGTGGTGCAACAGGAAGTCATGTGGTGCAACAGGAAGTCATGTGGTGCAACAGGAAGTCATGTGGTACAACAGGAAGTCATGTGACTCACAGAGGCAGGAAATAGGCATGAGAAATAAATATCCCAGGATTCCTTGGCTACTGTGACAACCTCCTTCTTCACCGCCTCGTTCACTGTGTCTGTGTTCCGCTCTACGCCATGTTTCTCTGTTAGACACAAGTCAGTTATTACATGTTAGTAATTCAGCAGACACTCTTATCCAGAGCATCTTACAGTACTGAGTGCATTTTCATACTGGTCCCACGTGGGAATTGAACCCACAACCCTGGTGTTGCAAGTGCCGTGCTTTGCCAACTGAGCCACACAGGATTTCAACAGTAAGAAAGATTCATTTTCAGTGAACAAACAAATATCTCTTTCAAACCAGAGCATTGTGGGTAATGTAGTTGACTCACCAAACAGAGACTTCATCTTCATTCTCTCCCGATTGGAGATTCTAACACATGCCTGAGACAGAGTATCATTCACTATCTGGAGAGGAGAGAGGAGAAGAGAGAGGAGAAGAGAGGAGAAGAGGAGATGAGAGAGGAGGAAAGGAGGAGAGAGGAGGAGAGGGGAGAGAGGAGCAGAGGAGAGAGAGGAGGAGAGTGGAGAGAGGAGGAAGGGAGGAGTGGAGAGAGTAGAGAAGAGGAGATGAGAGAGGAGGAAGGAGGGAGAGAGGAGGAGAGGGGGAGAGAGGAGCAGAGGAGAGAGAGGAGGAGAGTGGAGAAAGGATGAAGGGAGGAGAGGAGAGAGGAGAGAGGAGAGAAAGGAAGAGAGAGGATGAGAGAGAGGAGAAAGGTGTTAGTGTTAGAGGTACATGAATATAACAAAAGTGATACAGGAATATAATAACAGTGTTACAGGAATATGATAACAGTGTTACAGGAATATGATAACAGTGTAGCAGGAATATTGTAGCAGGAATATGATAACAGGAATATGATAACAGGAATATGATAACAGTGTTACAGGAATATGATAGCAGTGTTACAGGAATATGGTAACAGTGTTACAGGAATATGATAACAGGAATATGATAACAGGAATATGATAACAGTGATACAGGAATATGATAACAGGAATATGATAACAGTGATACAGGAATATGATAACAGGAATATGATAACAGTGTTACAGGAATATGATAACAGTGTTACAGGAATATGATAACAGTGTTACAGGAATATGATAACAGTTTAACAGGAATATGATAACAGGAATATGATAACAGGAATATGATAACAGTGATACAGGAATATGATAACAGGAATATGATAACAGTGATACAGGAATATGATAACAGGAATATGATAACAGTGATACAGGAATATGATAACAGGAATATGATAACAGTGTTACAGGAATATGATAACAGTGTTACAGGAATATGATAACAGTGTTACAGGAATATGATAACAGTTTAACAGGAATATGATAACAGGAATATGATAACAGTGTTACAGGAATATGATAACAGGAATATGATAACAGTGATACAGGAATATGATAACAGGAATATGATAACAGTGATACAGGAATATGATAACAGGAATATGATAACAGTGTTACAGGAATATGATAACAGTGTTACAGGAATATGATAACAGTGTTACAGGAATATGATAACAGTTTAACAGGAATATGATAACAGGAATATGATAACAGGAATATGATAACAGTGATACAGGAATATGATAACAGGAATATGATAACAGTGATACAGGAATATGATAACAGGAATATGATAACAGTGATACAGGAATATGATAACAGGAATATGATAACAGTGTTACAGGAATATGATAACAGTGTTACAGGAATATGATAACAGTGTTACAGGAATATGATAACAGTTTAACAGGAATATGATAACAGGAATATGATAACAGTGTTACAGGAATATGATAACAGGAATATGATAACAGTGATACAGTAATATGATAACAGGAATATGATAACAGTGATACAGGAATATGATAACAGGAATATGATAACAGTGTTACAGGAATATGATAACAGTGTTACAGGAATATGATAACAGTGTTACAGGAATATGATAACAGTTTAACAGGAATATGATAACAGGAATATGATAACAGTGTAACAGGAATATGATAACAGTGATACAGGAATATGATAACAGGAATATGATAACAGTGTTACAGGAATATGATAACAGTGTTACAGGAATATGATAACAGTGTTACAGGAATATGATAACAGTGTTACAGGAATATGATAACAGTGTAACAGGAATATGATAACAGGAATATGATAACAGGAATATGATAACATGAATATGATAACAGTGTTACAGGAATATGATAACAGGAATATGATAACAGGAATATGATAACATTGATACAGGAATATGGTAACATTGTTTCAGGAATATAACAAAAGTGATACAGGAATATGATAACAGTGATACAGGAATATGATAACAGGAATATGATAACAGTGTTACAGGAATATGATAACAGTGATACAGGAATATGATAACAGGAATATGATAACAGTGTTACAGGAATATGATAACAGTGTTACAGGAATATGATAACAGTGTTACAGGAATATGATAACAGTGATACAGGAATATGATAACAGGAATATGATAACAGTGTTACAGGAATATGATAACAGTGATACAGGAATATGATAACAGTGTTACAGGAATATGATAACAGTGATACAGGAATATGGTAACATTGTTACAGGAATATGGTAACATTGTTACAGGAATATGATAACAGTGATACAGGAATATGATAACAGGAATATGATAACAGTGTTACAGGAATATGATAACAGGAATATGATAACAGTGATACAGGAATATGATAACAGTGATACAGGAATATGATAACAGTGTTACAGGAATATGATAACAGTGATATAGGAATATGGTAACAGTGATACAGTGTAACAGGAATATGATAACAGTGATACAGAAATATGATAACAGGAATATGGTAACAGTGTTACAGGAATATGGTAACAGGAATATGATAACAGGGTTACAGGAATATGATAACAGTGTTACAGGAATATGATAACAGGAATATGGTAACAGTGTTACAGGAATATGATAACAGTGTTACAGGAATATGATAACAGGAATATGATAACAGTGATACAGGAATATGATAACAGTGTTACAGGAATATGATAACAGGAATATGATAACAGGAATATGATAACAGTGATACAGGAATATGATAACAGTGTTACAGGAATATGATAACAGGAATATGGTAACAGTGATACAGGAATATGATAACAGGAATATGATAACAGTGTTACAGGAATATGATAACAGTGTCACAGGAATATGATAACAGTGTCACAGGAATATGATAACAGTGTTACAGGAATATGATAACAGTGTTACAGGAATATGATAACAGGAATATGATAATATGATATATATATTATGCCAATTCAATATGTTATTAAAAACAACTGTCCCAGTTGTTTGAAAATGAGGTCCAGCACCAGGGGATGGTTGAAGCTGTCTTTAGGGTAGAACACCTGAAACCAGGAACACACTGACGTTAGAACTCAAAATGAGGTCCAGCACCAGGGGATGGTTGAAGCTGTCTTTAGGGTAGAACACCTGAAACCAGGAACACACTGACGTTAGAACTCAACATGAGGTTCAGCACCAGGGGATGGTTGGAGCTGTCTTTAGGGTAGAACACATAGCACCAGGGGATGGTTGAAGCTGTCTTTAGGGTAGAACACCTGAAACCAGGAACACACTGACGTTAGAACTCAACATGAGGTTCAGCACCAGGGGATGGTTGAAGCTGTCTTTAGGGTAGAACACCTGAAACCAGGAACACACTGACGTTAGAACTCAACATGAGGTTCAGCACCAGGGGATGGTTGAAGCTGTCTTTAGGGTAGAACACCTGAAACCAGGAACACACTGACGTTAGAACTCAACATGAGGTTCAGCACCAGGGGATGGTTGGAGCTGTCTTTAGGGTAGTTGAAGCTGTCTTTAGGGTAGAACACCTGAAACCAGGAACACACTGACGTTAGAACTCAACATGAGGTTCAGCACCAGGATGGGGATGGTTAGCACCAGGGAGCTGTCTTTAGGGTAGAACACATAGCACTCAGGGGATGGTTGGAGCTGTCTTTAGGGTGAGGTTCAGCACCAGGGATGGTTGAACTTTGGGGTAGAACATGAAACCAGGAAGCACCATGAGGAGCATGTTTGAAGCTGTCTTTAGGGTAGAACACATAGCACCAGGGGATGGTTGGAGCTGTCTTTAGGGTAGAACACATGGCACAGGGGATGTTTGAAGCTGTCTTTAGGGTAGAACACATAGCACCAGGAGATGTTTGAAGCTGTCTTTAGGGTAGAACACATAGCACCAGGAGATGGTTGGAGCTGTCTTTAGGGTAGAACACATAGCACCAGGGGATGGTTGAAGCTGTCTTTAGGGTAGAACACATAGCACCAGGGGATGGTTGGAGCTGTCTTTAGGGTAGAACACCTGAAACCAGGAACACACTGACGTTAGAACTCAACATGAGGTTCAGCACCAGGGGATGGTTGGAGCTGTCTTTAGGGTAGAACACATAGCACCAGGGGATGGTTGAACCTGTCTTTAGGGTAGAACACATAGCACCAGGGGATGGTTGGAGCTGTCTTTAGGGTAGAACACATAGCACCAGGGGATGTTTGAAGCTGTCTTTAGGGTAGAAATGATTTGGCATGGGTTCTCAGATCCCCAAAAGGTTTTACAGCTGCACCAGGGGATGGTTGGAGCGAGGGTAGAACATAGCAACTGACGGCTAGGGTTAGCACCAGAGGTTAGTGCGTTAGAACACCTGAACCCAGTACATCGTTAGAACCAACATGAGGGTTCAGCACCAGGATGGTTCATGCCATCCTGTACCTCTATACCAGGCGGTGTCAGCACCGGGATGTTTGAAGCTGTCTTTAGGGTAGAACACAAAGATGTTTTGTCAAAGACTCCAGCTTTTGGGTAGAACATACCACCTTAGTCATAGACTGTTCTCTCTGCTACCTGCACGGCAAAGCGGTCACCGGTCAAGGCACCATCCTGTCCTATACCAGAACAGCTCTGTGTGTGTAGTGTGTGTGTGTGTGTGTGTGTGTGTGTGTGTGTGTGTGTGTGTGTGTGTGTGTGTGTGTGTGTGTGTGTGTGTGTGTGTGTGTGTGTGTGTGTGTGTGTGTGTGTGTGTGTGTGTGTGTGTGTGTGTGTGTGTGTGTGGGTGGTGGGTTTGTGTGTGTGTGTGTGTGTGTTTGTACCTCCTTCCTGATGTAGATCTTCCAGGTACGTTGGTGTAGGTGTAGTGTTCTTGTGTTGTGCTGCGATGGAGCTGGGTCTGAATAGTCTCCGCCTCCACTGGCAGCTCTCGCGATACTATTGGAGCACACAGCTGTCACTCAACAACCAGACACACAGCCCATTGGCTCACAGAGTTGTCACTCAACAACCCGACACACAGCCCATTGGCTCAAAGAGCTGTCACTCCACACAAACACACAGTAGTTGGATATTTGAGCTGTCACTCAACAGTCACACACAGCCATTGGTCCTTAGAGATGTCATTCAACAACGAGACACACAGCCATTGGTTCCTATAATTGTCGTTGACGTATAGCCACAGCCATTGGTTCTTGGATCTGTCAGTCAGCAACTACACACACAGCCATTGGTTCTTAGAGCTGTCACTCTATCACAGACACAGCCATTGGCCCTAAGAGTTGTCACTAAACAACTATCCATAGTCATTGGTTCTTTAGAGCTGTCAATCAAAACCAGCCGCACATCAAACTGTCTGTCAGTGTTGTACCTGGTAGAGGGAGTGGTTGAGGGCGTTCAGGGCCCTCTTCTTGGCCCTCTTGGTGGGGTTAGTCCCTGCTTCCTTTAGAGCCATCGCAGAGGGGCTTGGGCCTAACGGACGCTTGGGCTGGATAGAGATACCAGAGTGTTGGGTACATGTTTATCTCTGTGTGAGTGTGTGAGCGTGTGGTGTGTGTGTGAGTGAGAGTGTGTTTGTGAGAGAGCGTGTGTGTTTGTGTGAGTGAGTGAGTGAGTGAGTGAGTGAGTGAGTGCGTGAGTGTGTGTGCGTGTGTGTGCGTAAGTGCGTGCGTGCGTGCCTGCCTGCCTGCCTGCCTGCCTGCGTGCGTGTGTGTGTGTGTGTGAGAGCGTGTGTGTTTGTGTGTGTGAGTGAGTGAGTGAGTGAGTGAGTGAGTGAGTGAGTGAGTGCGTGCGTGCGTGCGTGCGTGTGTGTGTGTACCTGTGGTGTTGGGTTGTCCATCTGAGGTTTGAGGATCTGTAGAGCTTCATCACGAGGATTCTGCATCTTCATAAACTTCCCCTCTGGTCTCCTACACATAGAGGACATGAGGACTGAATATAACTGAAAACGACTGACTAAATAAGACTAAATAGATTGACTAAATAAGACTAAATAGATTGACTAAATAAGACTAAATAGATTGACTAAATAAGACTAAATAGATTGACTGAATAAGACTGACTGAATAAGACTGACTGAATAAGACTAAATAGACTGACTAAATAAGACTGACTGAATAAGACTGACTGAATATGACTGACTGAATAAGACTGACTGAATAATACTAAATAAGACTGACTAAATAAGACTGACTAAATAAGACTGACTGAATAAGACTGACTGAATATGACTGACTGAATAAGACTGACTAAATAAGACTGACTGAATAATACTGACTGAATAATACTGACTGAATATGACTGACTGAATAAGACTGACTGAATATGACTGACTAAATAAGACTGACTGAATAATACTGACTGAATAAGACGGACTGAATAAGACTGACTGAATATGACTGACTGAATAAGACTGACTGAATAATACTAAATAAGACTGACTAAATAAGACTGACTAAATAAGACTGACTAAATAAGACTGACTGAATAAGACTGACTGAATAATACTAAATAAGACTGACTAAATAAGACTGGCTGAATATGACTGAATAAGACTGACTGAATAAGACTGACTGAATAAGACTAAATAAGACTGACGGAATAAGACTGACTAAATACGACTGACTAAATAAGACTGACTGAATAAGACTGACTGAATAAGACTGAATAAGACTGGCTGAATAAGACTAAATAAGACTGACTGAATAAGACTGGCTGAATAAGACTGACTGAATAGGACTAAATAAGACTGACAGAATAAGACTGACAGAATAAACTAAATAAGACTAAATAAGAGACTAAATAAGACTGACTAAATAAGACTGACTGAAATTGACTAAATAAGACTAAATAAGACTACTGAATAAGACTGACTGAATAAACTGACTAAATAAGAACTGAATAAACTGACTAAATAAGACTGACTGAATAAGACTGACTGAATAAAACTGACTGAATAAGACTGAATACGACTGAATAAGACTAAATAGGACTAAATAAGACTGACTGAATATGACTGAATACTACTGAATAAGACTAAATAGGACTAAATAAGACTGTCAGAATAAGACTGAATAAGACTAAATAAGACTGACTGAATACGACTGAATAAGACTGAATAAGACTGAATAAGACTAAATAAGACTAAATAAGACTGACTGAATAAGACTGAATAAGGACATGAACCTCACCTTTTTCCCCCGTCATCAGCCATTCTTAGCTCGGACAATCACCTGCCAGTCTGCACAGCGCAATATCAACCCAGAACATATCGGACTGCTTCTCTCCACCACATCACCGGATTCCTGCCGCTCCGATCATTACTCCGGATCATCGCAGCTAGCTAGCTGCAAACGACTGGCTACTGTTAGCTAATGGCTCCGTCCCGAAGCAAGCACCAGTTAGCCTTGAGCTAGCCTCGAGCTAGACCCATATACCAGCAAATTATAGGGCTACAATACCTCCTTTGCCAATTGGCCCTGACCCTTTATTTTCGACACGGAGCCCCGCCGATCCATCACGACTGGACTGCCGACGTGATCGCCTGATGTGGTCTCAACAGGCAATTCTGTTACAATGTCGCTGCAGAACCATCTACTAGCCCCGGCCCACTAACTTTTCTGAACGCTGTGTCCCCTGCTCGCCTACTGTAGTAGTGACTACCAAACAGCCCCAAACGGCACCCTCATTGCCTGCATCCATAATGGGTCTGCGTTCAAACGACCTCCACTCATCACTGTCAAACGCTCCCTTAAACACTTCAGCGAGCAGGACTTTCTAATCGACTTGGCCCGGGTATCCTGGAAGGATATTGACCTCATCCCGTCAGTAGAGGATGCCTGGTTATTCTTTAAAAATGCCTTCCTCACCATCTTAAATAAGCATACCCCTTTCAAAACATTTGGAACCAGGAACAGATATAGCCCTTGGTTCACTCCAGACCTGACTGCCCTCGACTAGCCCAAAAACATCCTGTGGCGGACTGCATTAGCATAGAATAGCCCCCGTGATATGCAACTTTTCAGGGAAGTTAGACACCAATATACACAGACAGTTAGAAAAGCCAAGGCTTTTCAAACAGGAATATGCATCCTGTATTACAAACTCCAAAAAGTCCATGACTAATAAGAGCACCTCATCCCAGCTGCCCTGAGGCTAGGAAACACTGTTAACACTGATAAATCTACGATAATAGAGAATTTCAATAAGCATTCTACTGCTGGCCATGCTTTCCACCTGGCTACCCCTACCCCGGTCAACAGCTCTGCACCCCCCACAGCAAGTTGCCCAAGACACCCCCATAACCCTCTCCTTCCGGACTCATATTGAGCATCTCCAATCCAAAATTAAATCTAGAATTTGCTTCCTATTTCACAACAAAACATCCTTCACTCACGCTGCCTAACATACCCTCGTAAAACTGACTATCCTATCAATCCTTGACTTCAGCGATGTCATTTACAAAATAGCCTCCAACACACTACTCAGCAAATTGGATGCAGTCTATCAGAGTGCCATTCGTTTCGTCACCAAAGCCCCATACACTACCCACCACTGCTACCTGTATGCTCTCATTGGCTGTCCCTCGCTTCATATTCGTCGCCAAACCTACTGGCTCCAGGTCATCTACAAGTCTCTGCTAGATAAAGCCCCGCGTTATCTCAGCTCACTGGTCACCATAGCAGCACCCACCCATAGCACTCGCTCCAGCAGGTATATCTCACTGGTCATCCCCCAAAGCCAACACCTCCTTTGGCCGCCTTTAATTCCAGTTCTCTGCTGCCAGTGATTGGAAAGAACTACAAAAATCTCTGAAGCTGGAGACTCACATCTCCCTCACTAACTTTAAGCATCAGCTGTCAGAGCAGCTCACAGATCACTGCACCTGTACACAGCCAATCTGTAAACAGCCCATCCAACTACCTACCTCACCCAACTACCTCATCCCCATACTGTTATTTATGTTATTGCTGAGTACCTCTACTTGTACATTCATCTTCTGCACATCGATCACTCCAGTGTTTAATTGCTAAATTGTCATTATTTCGCCAATACGGCATATTTATTGCCTTACCTCCCTAATCTTACCTCATTTACACACACTGTATATAGACTTTTTCTATTGTGTTATTGACTGTATGTTTGTTTATTCCATGTAACTCCTGTGTTGTTGTTTGTGTCGCACTGCTTTGCTTTATCTTGGCCAGGTCGCAGTTGTAAACAAGAACTTGTTCTCAACTAACCTACCTGGTTAAATAAAGGGTTATATATATAATATATCAATACCTGGTTAAATAAAGGTGAAATAAAAGGGAAAAAAAGAATGACTGAATAAAACGGACTGAATAAGGATGAATAGAATATGTATGCAAATGTAATAGAAGCTGAATGGAAACTGAATAGAAGCAGAGTAGTCTGGAGTCAGAATAGAGTTTTCATGATGCTGAGCACTGTGTGTGTGTGACCTCTGACCTCT
The DNA here is from genome assembly GCF_021184085.1 of Oncorhynchus gorbuscha. Classification (NCBI taxonomy): domain Eukaryota; kingdom Metazoa; phylum Chordata; class Actinopteri; order Salmoniformes; family Salmonidae; genus Oncorhynchus; species Oncorhynchus gorbuscha. The sequence continues at coordinate 73,405 of NW_025746641.1, forward strand.
TGCCGGGCGGTAGGGCATCAGTCACGGGCGGAGGAGTGTCGTACTGTCTGATGATATCCTTGATGTTACTGCTGGGTACGATGTCTACCTGAGGCAACACTGATGACTTCACCACCTCAGCAGCAGGGGGAGCAGGACTGGTCACCACCGGAGCTACACATCACATAGGGAGAGAGAGGACTGGTCACCACAGGGGAGAGAGGACTGGTCACCACTAGGGAGAGAGGACTGGTCACCACTGGGGAGAGAGGACTGGTCACCACAGGGGAGAGATGACTGATCACCACTGGGGGAGAGGACTGGTCACCACAGGGGGAGAGAGGACTGGTCACCACCGGGGAGCAGGACTGGTCACCACTGGGGAGAGAGGATTGGGCACCACTGGGGAGAGAGGACTGGTCACCACAGGGGAGAGATGACTGATCACCACCGGGAGAGAGGACTGGTCACCACTGGGGAGAGAGGACTGGTCACCACTGGGGAGAGAGGACTGGTTGTGGTATATATCATATAATATATATCAGTGTGGATGACGGATCACCACCTCAAGCTGAACTTGGGCAAGACGGAGCTGCTCTTCCTCCCGGGGGAAGGACTGCCCGTTCCATGATCTCGCCATCACGGTTGACAACTCCATTGTGTCCTCCTCCCAGAGCGCTAAGAACCTTGGCGTGATCCTGGACAACACCCTGTCGTTCTCAACTAACATCAAGGCGGTGGCCCGTTCCTGTAGGTTCATGCTCTACAACATCCGCAGAGTACGACCCTGCCTCACACAGGAAGCGGCGCAGGTCCTAATCCAGGCACTTGTCATCTCCCGTCTGGATTACTGCAACTCGCTGTTGGCTGGGCTCCTTGCCTGTGCCATTAAACCCCTACAACTCATCCAGAACGCCGCAGCCCGTCTAGTGTTCAACCTTCCCAAGTTCTCTCACGTCACCCCGCTCCTCCGCTCTCTCCACTGGCTTCCAGTTGAAGCTCGCATCCGCTACAAGACCATGGTGCTTGCCTACGGAGCTGTGAGGGGAACGGCACCTCAGTGCCTCCAGGCTCTGATCAGGCCCTACACCCAAATAAGGGCACTGCGTTCATCCACCTCTGGCCTGCTCGCCTCCCTACCACTGAGGAAGTACAGTTCCCGCTCAGCCCAGTCAAAACTGTTCGCTGCTCTGGCTCCCCAATGGTGGAACAAACTCCCTCACGACGCCAGGACAGCGGAGTCAATCACCACCTTCCTGATTGGAGACACCTGAAACCCCACCTCTTTAAGGAATACTTAGGATAGGATAAAGTAATCCTTCTCACCCCCCCCCCTTTAAGATTTAGATGCACTATTGTAAAGTGACTGTTCCACTGGATGTCATAAGGTGAATGCACCAATTTGTAAGTCGCTCTGGATAAGAGCGTCTGCTAAATGACTTAAATGTAAATGTAAATGTAATATAATGTCTGATTGTGGTATATATCATATAATGTCTGATTGTGGTATATATCATATAATGTCTGATTGTGGTATATATCATATAATGTCTGATTGTGGTATATATCATATAATGTCTGATTGTTATATATCATATAATGTCTGATTGTTATATATCATATAATGTCTGATTGTTATAAATCATATAATGTCTGATTGTTATAAATCATATAATGTCTGATTGTTATAAATCATATAATGTCTGATTGTTATAAATCATATAATGTCTGATTGTTATAAATCATATAATGTCTGATTGTTATAAATCATATAATGTCTGATTGTTATAAATCATATAATGTCTGATTGTTATAAATCATATAATGTCTGATTGTTATAAATCATATAATGTCTGATTGTTATATATATATAATCATGGTATATATCATATAATGTCTGATTGTGGTATAAATCATATAATGTCTGATTGTTATATATCATATAATGTCTGATTGTTATAAATCATATAATGTCTGATTGTTATATATCATATAATGTCTGATTGTGGTATATATCATATAATGTCTGATTGTGGTATATATCATATAATGTCTGATTGTTATATATCATATAATGTCTGATTTGTTATAAATCATATAATGTCTGATTGTTATATATCATATAATGTCTGATTGTTATAAATCATATAATGTCTGATTGTTATATATCATATAATGTCTGATTGTTATATATCATATAATGTCTGATTGTTATATATCATATAATGTCTGATTGTTATATATCATATAATGTCTGATTGTGGTATATATCATATAATGTCTGATTGTTATATATCATATAATGTCTGATTGTTATAAATCATATAATGTCTGATTGTTATATATCATATAATGTCTGATTGTTATATATCATATAATGTCTGATTGTGGTATATATCATATAATGTCTGATTGTTATAAATCATATAATGTCTGATTGTTATAAATCATATAATGTCTGATTGTTATAAATCATATAATGTCTGATTGTTATAAATCATATAATGTCTGATTGTTATATATCATATAATGTCTGATTGTTATAAATCATATAATGTCTGATTGTTATATATCATATAATGTCTGATTGTTATAAATCATATAATGTCTGATTGTTATAAATCATATAATGTCTGATTGTTATATATCATATAATGTCTGATTGTTATATATCATATAATGTCTGATTGTTATATATCATATAATGTCTGATTGTTATAAATCATATAATGTCTGATTGTTATAAATCATATAATGTCTGATTGTTATAAATCATATAATGTCTGATTGTTATAAATCATATAATGTCTGATTGTTATATATCATATAATGTCTGATTGTTATAAATCATATAATGTCTGATTGTTATAAATCATATAATGTCTGATTGTGGTATATATCATATAATGTCTGATTGTTATATATCATATAATGTCTGATTGTTATAAATCATATAATGTCTGATTGTTATATATCATATAATGTCTGATTGTTATAAATCATATAATGTCTGATTGTTATATATCATATAATGTCTGATTGTTATATATCATATAATGTCTGATTGTTATAAATCATATAATGTCTGATTGTTATAAATCATATAATGTCTGATTGTGGTATATATCATATAATGTCTGATTGTGGTATATATCATATAATGTCTGATTGTTATAAATCATATAATGTCTGATTGTTATAAATCATATAATGTCTGATTGTGGTATATATCATATAATGTCTGATTGTTATAAATCATATAATGTCTGATTGTGGTATATATCATATGTCTGATTGTTATAAATCATATAATGTCTGATTGTTATAAATCATATAATGTCTGATTGTTATAAATCATATAATGTCTGATTGTGGTATATATCATATAATGTCTGATTGTTATAAATCATATAATGTCTGATTGTTATAAATCATATAATGTCTGATTGTTATAAATCATATAATGTCTGATTGTTATAAATCATATAATGTCTGATTGTTATAAATCATATAATGTCTGATTGTTATAAATCATATAATGTCTGATTGTTATAAATCATATAATGTCTGATTGTTATATATCATATAATGTCTGATTGTTATAAATCATATAATGTCTGATTGTTATAAATCATATAATGTCTGATTGTTATATATCATATAATGTCTGATTGTTATATATCATATAATGTCTGATTGTTATAAATCATATAATGTCTGATTGTTATAAATCATATAATGTCTGATTGTTATAAATCATATAATGGATTGTGGTATATATCATATAATGTCTGATTGTTATAAATCATATAATGTCTGATTGTTATATATCATATAATGTCTGATTGTTATATATCATATAATGTCTGATTGATATATCATATAATGTCTGATTGTTATATATCATATAATGTCTGATTGTTATAAATCATATAATGTCTGATTGTTATAAATCATATAATGTCTGATTGTGGTATATATCATATAATGTCTGATTGTTATAAATCATATAATGTCTGATTGTTATATATCATATAATGTCTGATTGTTATATATCATATAATGTCTGATTGGTATAAATCATATAATGTCTGATTGTTATATATCATATAATGTCTGAGTTATAAATCATATAATGTCTGATTTGTTATAAATCATATAATGTCTGATTGTTATAAATCATATAATGTCTGATTGTTATATATCATATAATGTCTGATTGTTATATATCATATAATGTCTGATTGTTATAAATCATATAATGTCTGATTGTGGTATAAATCATATAATGTCTGAAGTTATAATCATATAATGTCTGATTGTGGTATATATCATATAATGTCTGATTGTTATAAATCATATAATGTCTGATTGTTATAAATCATATAATGTCTGATTGGTATATATCATATAATGTCTGATTGTTATAAATCATATAATGTCTGATTGTTATAAATCATATAATGTCTGATTGTTATAAATCATATAATGTCTGATTGTTATAAATCATATAATGTCTGATTGTTATATATCATATAATGTCTGATTGTTATAAATCATATAATGTCTGATTGTTATAAATCATATAATGTCTGATTGTTATAAATCATATAATGTCTGATTGTTATATATCATATAATGTCTGATTGTTATATATCATATAATGTCTGATTGTGGTATATATCATATAATGTCTGATTGTGGTATATATCATATAATGTCTGATTGTTATAAATCATATAATGTCTGATTGTGGTATATATCATATAATGTCTGATTGTTATAAATCATATAATGTCTGATTGTGGTATAAATCATATAATGTCTGATTGTGGTATATATCATATAATGTCTGATTGTGGTATATATCATATAATGTCTGATTGTGGTATATATCATATAATGTCTGATTGTTATAAATCATATAATGTCTGATTGTGGTATATATCATATAATGTCTGATTGTTATAAATCATATAATGTCTGATTGTGGTATATATCATATAATGTCACAGTTATAAATCATATAATGTCTGATTGTTCCTATCATATAATGTCTGATTGTGGTATATATCATATAATGTCTGAGTTATAAATCATATAATGTCTGATTGTTATATATCATATAATGTCTGATTGTTATATATCATATAATGTCTGATTGTTATATATCATATAATGTCTGATTGTTATAAATCATATAATGTCTGATTGTGGTATAAATCATATCCTGTCAGATACACCACAGTTCAATCATATAATGTCTGATTGTTATAAATCATATAATGTCTGATTGTTATAAATCATATAATGTCTGATTGTGGTATATATCATATAATGTCTGATTGTGGTATATATCATATAATGTCTGATTGTTATAAATCATATAATGTCTGAGTATAATCATATAATGTCCTAATCATATAATGTCTGATTGTTATATATCATATAATGTCTGATTGTTATATATCATATAATGTCTGATTGTTATAAATCATATAATGTCTGATTGTTATATATCATATAATGTCTGATTGTTATAAATCATATAATGCCTGATTGTTATATATCATATAATGTCTGATTGTTATATATCATATAATGTCTGATTGTTATAAATCATATAATGTCTGATTGTTATAAATCATATAATGTCTGATTGTGTTATATATCATATAATGTCTGATTGTTATATATCATATAATGTCTGATTGTTATATATCATATAATGTCTGATTGTTATAAATCATATAATGTCTGATTGTGGTATATATCATATAATGTCTGGTTGTTATAAATCATATAATGTCTGATTGTGGTATAAATCATATAATGTCTGGTTGTTATAAATCATATAATGTCTGATTGTGGTATATATCATATAATGTCTGATTGTTATAAATCATATAATGTCTGATTGTGGTATATATCATATAATGCCTGATTGTTATAAATCATATAATGTCTGATTGGTATAAATCATATAATGTCTGATTGGTATAAATCATATAATGTCTGATTGTGGTATATATCATATAATGTCTGATTGTTATATATCATATAATGCCTGATTGTTATAAATCATATAATGTCTGATTGTGGTATATATCATATAATGTCTGATATATATCATATAATGTCTGATTGTGGTATATATCATATAATGTCTGATTGTGGTATATATCATATAATGTCTGATTGTGGTATATATCATATAATGTCTGATTGTTATATATCATATAATGTCTGATTGTGGTATATATCATATAATGTCTGATTGTTATATATCATATAATGTCTGATTGTGGTATATATCATATAATGTCTGATTGTGGTATATATCATATAATGTCTGATTGTTATAAATCATATAATGTCTGATTGTTATAAATCATATAATGTCTGATTGTGGTATATATCATATAATGCCTGATTGTTATCTATCATATAATGTCTGATTGTTATATATCATATAATGTCTGATTGTTAATATCATATAATGTCTGATTGTTACTATCATATAATGTCTGATTGTTATAAATCATATAATGTCTGATTGGTATAAATCATATAATGTCAATCATATAATGTCTGATTGTTATATATCATATAATGTCTGATTGTGTATATATCCTGTATAAATCATATAATGTCTGATTGTTATGAATCATATAATGATTATAATATAATCATATAAAATCATGTGATGTTATTAATGAATGAATTACCACAGTCAACCTTGTTGTCCTAACATGAGGAACCTGCGTCTTTACCTGCGGTCTTGGCCTGAGGAGGAGGGAGCCATACAACACACACCTGAAGTCCTAACGTCCTGCAGATACACCACAGTCAACCTGAAGTCCTAACATCCTGACCTGCAGATACACCACAGTCAACCTGAAGTCCTAACATCCTGCAGATACACCACAGTCAACCTGAAGTCCTAACATCCTGCAGATACACCACAGTCAACCTGAAGTCCTAACATCCTGCAGATACACCACAGTCAACCTGGAGTCCTAACATCCTGCAGATACACCACAGTCAACCTGAAGTCCTAACATCCTGACCTGCAGATACACCACAGTCAACCTGAAGTCCTAACATCCTGACCTGCAGATACACCACAGTCAACCTGAAGTCCTAACATCCTGCAGATACACCACAGTCAACCTGAAGTCCTAACATCCTGCAGATACACCACAGTCAACCTGAAGTCTAACATCCTGACCTGCAGATACACCACAGTCAACCTGAAGTCCTAACATCCTGCAGATACACCACAGTCAACCTGAAGTCCTAACATCCTGACCTGCAGATACACCACAGTCAACCTGAAGTCCTAACATCCTGCAGATACACCACAGTCAACCTGAAGTCCTAACATCCTGCAGATACACCACAGTCAACCTGAAGTCCTAACATCCTGACCTGCAGATACACCACAGTCAACCTGAAGTCCTAACATCCTGACCTGCAGATACACCACAGTCAACCTGAAGTCCTAACATCCTGCAGATACACCACAGTCAACCTGAAGTCCTAACATCCTGCAGATACACCACAGTCAACCTGAAGTCCTAACATGACCTGCAGATACACCACAGTCAACCTGAAGTCCTAACATCCTGCAGATACACCACAGTCAACCTGAAGTCTAACATCCTGCAGATACACCACAGTCAACCTGAAGTCCTAACATCCTGCAGATACACCACAGTCAACCTGAAGTCCTAACATCCTGACCTGCAGATACACCACAGTCAACCTGAAGTCCTAACATCCTGACCTGCAGATACACCACAGTCAACCTGAAGTCCTAACATCCTGCAGATACACCACAGTCAACCTGAAGTCCTAACATCCTGTAGATACACCACAGTCAACCTGAAGTCCTAACATCCTGCAGATACACCACAGTCAACCTGAAGTCCTAACATCCTGACCTGCAGATACACCACAGTCAACCTGAAGTCCTAACATCCTGCAGATACACCACAGTCAACCTGAAGTCCTAACATCCTGCAGATACACCACAGTCAACCTGAAGTCCTAACATCCTGACCTGCAGATACACCACAGTCAACCTGAAGTCCTAACATCCTGACCTGCAGATACACCACAGTCAACCTGAAGTCCTAACATCCTGCAGATACACCACAGTCAACCTGAAGTCCTAACATCCTGCAGATACACCACAGTCAACCTGAAGTCCTAACATCCTGACCTGCAGATACACCACAGTCAACCTGAAGTCCTAACATCCTGCAGATACACCACAGTCAACCTGAAGTCCTAACATCCTGACCTGCAGATACACCACAGTCAACCTGAAGTCCTAACATCCTGCAGATACACCACAGTCAACCTGAAGTCCTAACATCCTGCAGATACACCACAGTCAACCTGAAGTCCTAACATCCTGCAGATACACCACAGTCAACCTGAAGTCCTAACATCCTGCAGATACACCACAGTCAACCTGAAGTCCTAACATCCTGCAGATACACCACAGTCAACCTGAAGTCCTAACATCCTGCAGATACACCACAGTCAACCTGAAGTCCTAACATCCTGCAGATACACCACAGTCAACCTGAAGTCCTAACATCCTGCAGATACACCACAGTCAACCTGAAGTCCTAACATCCTGCAGATACACCACAGTCAACCTGAAGTCCTAACATCCTGACCTGCAGATACACCACAGTCAACCTGAAGTCCTAACATCCTGACCTGCAGATACACCACAGTCAACCTGAAGTCCTAACATCCTGCAGATACACCACAGTCAACCTGAAGTCCTAACATCCTGCAGATACACCACAGTCAACCTGAAGTCCTAACATCCTGCAGATACACCACAGTCAACCTGAAGTCCTAACATCCTGCAGATACACCACAGTCAACCTGAAGTCCTAACATCTGACCTGCAGATACACCACAGTCAACCTGAAGTCCTAACATCCTGCAGATACACCACAGTCAACCTGAAGTCCTAACATCCTGACCTGCAGATACACCACAGTCAACCTGAAGTCCTAACATCCTGCAGATACACCACAGTCAACCTGAAGTCCTAACATCCTGCAGATACACCACAGTCAACCTGAAGTCCTAACATCCTGCAGATACACCACAGTCAACCTGAAGTCCTAACATCCTGCAGATACACCACAGTCAACCTGAAGTCCTAACATCCTGCAGATACACCACAGTCAACCTGAAGTCCTAACATCCTGCAGATACACCACAGTCAACCTGAAGTCCTAACATCCTGACCTGCAGATACACCACAGTCAACCTGAAGTCCTAACATCCTGCAGATACACCACAGTCAACCTGAAGTCCTAACATCCTGACCTGCAGATACACCACAGTCAACCTGAAGTCCTAACATCCTGCAGATACACCACAGTCAACCTGAAGTCCTAACATCCTGCAGATACACCACAGTCAACCTGAAGTCCTAACATCCTGACCTGCAGATACACCACAGTCAACCTGAAGTCCTAACATCCTGCAGATACACCACAGTCAACCTGAAGTCCTAACATCCTGCAGATACACCACAGTCAACCTGAAGTCCTAACATCCTGACCTGCAGATACACCACAGTCAACCTGAAGTCCTAACATCCTGCAGATACACCACAGTCAACCTGAAGTCCTAACATCCTGCAGATACACCACAGTCAACCTGAAGTCCTAACATCCTGCAGATACACCACAGTCAACCTGAAGTCCTAACATCCTGCAGATACACCACAGTCAACCTGAAGTCCTAACATCCTGACCTGCAGATACACCACAGTCAACCTGAAGTCCTAACATCCTGCAGATACACCACAGTCAACCTGAAGTCCTAACATCCTGACCTGCAGATACACCACAGTCAACCTGAAGTCCTAACATCCTGCAGATACACCACAGTCAACCTGAAGTCCTAACATCCTGACCTGCAGATACACCACAGTCAACCTGAAGTCCTAACATCCTGACCTGCAGATACACCACAGTCAACCTGAAGTCCTAACATCCTGACCTGCAGATACACCACAGTCAACCTGAAGTCCTAACATCCTGACCTGCAGATACACCACAGTCAACCTGAAGTCCTAACATCCTGCAGATACACCACAGTCAACCTGAAGTCCTAACATCCTGACCTGCAGATACACCACAGTCAACCTGAAGTCCTAACATCCTGCAGATACACCACAGTCAACCTGAAGTCCTAACATCCTGCAGATACACCACAGTCAACCTGAAGTCCTAACATCCTGACCTGCAGATACACCACAGTCAACCTGAAGTCCTAACATCCTGCAGATACACCACAGTCAACCTGAAGTCCTAACATCCTGACCTGCAGATACACCACAGTCAACCTGAAGTCCTAACATCCTGCAGATACACCACAGTCAACCTGAAGTCCTAACATCCTGCAGATACACCACAGTCAACCTGAAGTCCTAACATCCTGCAGATACACCACAGTCAACCTGAAGTCCTAACATCCTGACCTGCAGATACACCACAGTCAACCTGAAGTCCTAACATCCTGCAGATACACCACAGTCAACCTGAAGTCCTAACATCCTGCAGATACACCACAGTCAACCTGAAGTCCTAACATCCTGACCTGCAGATACACCACAGTCAACCTGAAGTCCTAACATCCTGCAGATACACCACAGTCAACCTGAAGTCCTAACATCCTGCAGATACACCACAGTCAACCTGAAGTCCTAACATCCTGCAGATACACCACAGTCAACCTGAAGTCCTAACATCCTGACCTGCAGATACACCACAGTCAACCTGAAGTCCTAACATCCTGCAGATACACCACAGTCAACCTGAAGTCCTAACATCCTGACCTGCAGATACACCACAGTCAACCTGAAGTCCTAACATCCTGCAGATACACCACAGTCAACCTGAAGTCCTAACATCCTGCAGATACACCACAGTCAACCTGAAGTCCTAACATCCTGACCTGCAGATACACCACAGTCAACCTGAAGTCCTAACATCCTGCAGATACACCACAGTCAACCTGAAGTCCTAACATCCTGACCTGCAGATACACCACAGTCAACCTGAAGTCCTAACATCCTGCAGATACACCACAGTCAACCTGAAGTCCTAACAACCTGCAGATACACCACAGTCAACCTGAAGTCCTAACATCCTGCAGATACACCACAGTCAACCTGAAGTCCTAACATCCTGACCTGCAGATACACCACAGTCAACCTGAAGTCCTAACATGACCTGCAGATACACCACAGTCAACCTGAAGTCCTAACATCCTGCAGATACACCACAGTCAACCTGAAGTCCTAACATCCTGCAGATACACCACAGTCAACCTGAAGTCCTAACATCCTGCAGATACACCACAGTCAACCTGAAGTCCTAACAACCTGCAGATACACCACAGTCAACCTGAAGTCCTAACATCCTGCAGATACACCACAGTCAACCTGAAGATACACCTCAACATCCTGACCTGCAGATACACCACAGTCAACCTGAAGTCCTAACACTGACCTGCAGATACACCACAGTCAACCTGAAGTCCTAACATCCTGCAGATACACCACAGTCAACCTGAAGTCCTAACATCCTGCAGATACACCACAGTCAACCTGAAGTCCTAACATCCTGACCTGCAGATACACCACAGTCAACCTGAAGTCCTAACATCCTGCAGATACACCACAGTCAACCTGAAGTCCTAACATCCTGCAGATACACCACAGTCAACCTGAAGTCCTAACATCCTGACCTGCAGATACACCACAGTCAACCTGAAGTCCTAACATCCTGCAGATACACCACAGTCAACCTGAAGTCCTAACATCCTGCAGATACACCACAGTCAACCTGAAGTCCTAACATCCTGCAGATACACCACAGTCAACCTGAAGTCCTAACATCCTGCAGATACACCACAGTCAACCTGAAGTCCTAACATCCTGACCTGCAGATACACCACAGTCAACCTGAAGTCCTAACATCCTGACCTGCAGATACACCACAGTCAACCTGAAGTCCTAACATCCTGACCTGCAGATACACCACAGTCAACCTGAAGTCCTAACATCCTGACCTGCAGATACACCACAGTCAACCTGAAGTCCTAACATCCTGCAGATACACCACAGTCAACCTGAAGTCCTAACATCCTGACCTGCAGATACACCACAGTCAACCTGAAGTCCTAACATCCTGCAGATACACCACAGTCAACCTGAAGTCCTAACATCCTGACCTGCAGATACACCACAGTCAACCTGAAGTCCTAACATCCTGACCTGCAGATACACCACAGTCAACCTGAAGTCCTAACATCCTGCAGATACACCACAGTCAACCTGAAGTCCTAACATCCTGACCTGCAGATACACCACAGTCAACCTGAAGTCCTAACATCCTGACCTGCAGATACACCACAGTCAACCTGAAGTCCTAACATCCTGACCTGCAGATACACCACAGTCAACCTGAAGTCCTAACATCCTGCAGATACACCACAGTCAACCTGAAGTCCTAACATCCTGCAGATACACCACAGTCAACCTGAAGTCCTAACATCCTGCAGATACACCACAGTCAACCTGAAGTCCTAACATCCTGACCTGCAGATACACCACAGTCAACCTGAAGTCCTAACATCCTGCAGATACACCACAGTCAACCTGAAGTCCTAACATCCTGCAGATACACCACAGTCAACCTGAAGTCCTAACATCTGACCTGCAGATACACCACAGTCAACCTGAAGTCCTAACATCCTGACCTGCAGATACACCACAGTCAACCTGAAGTCCTAACATCCTGACCTGCAGATACACCACAGTCAACCTGAAGTCCTAACATCCTGCAGATACACCACAGTCAACCTGAAGTCCTAACATCCTGACCTGCAGATACACCACAGTCAACCTGAAGTCCTAACATCCTGCAGATACACCACAGTCAACCTGAAGTCCTAACATCCTGCAGATACACCACAGTCAACCTGAAGTCCTAACATCCTGACCTGCAGATACACCACAGTCAACCTGAAGTCCTAACATCCTGCAGATACACCACAGTCAACCTGAAGTCCTAACATCCTGCAGATACACCACAGTCAACCTGAAGTCCTAACATCCTGCAGATACACCACAGTCAACCTGAAGTCCTAACATCCTGCAGATACACCACAGTCAACCTGAAGTCCTAACATCCTGCAGATACACCACAGTCAACCTGAAGTCCTAACATCCTGCAGATACACCACAGTCAACCTGAAGTCCTAACATCCTGCAGATACACCACAGTCAACCTGAAGTCCTAACATCCTGCAGATACACCACAGTCAACCTGAAGTCCTAACATCCTGACCTGCAGATACACCACAGTCAACCTGAAGTCCTAACATCCTGCAGATACACCACAGTCAACCTGAAGTCCTAACATCCTGCAGATACACCACAGTCAACCTGAAGTCCTAACATCCTGACCTGCAGATACACCACAGTCAACCTGAGTCCTAACATCCTGCAGATACACCACAGTCAACCTGAAGTCCTAACATCCTGCAGATACACCACAGTCAACCTGAAGTCCTAACATCCTGACCTGCAGATACACCACAGTCAACCTGAAGTCCTAACATCCTGCAGATACACCACAGTCAACCTGAAGTCCTAACATCCTGACCTGCAGATACACCACAGTCAACCTGAAGTCCTAACATCCTGCAGATACACCACAGTCAACCTGAAGTCCTAACATCCTGACCTGCAGATACACCACAGTCAACCTGAAGTCCTAACATCCTGACCTGCAGATACACCACAGTCAACCTGAAGTCCTAACATCCTGCAGATACACCACAGTCAACCTGAAGTCCTAACATCCTGCAGATACACCACAGTCAACCTGAAGTCCTAACATCCTGCAGATACACCACAGTCAACCTGAAGTCCTAACATCCTGCAGATACACCACAGTCAACCTGAAGTCCTAACATCCTGACCTGCAGATACACCACAGTCAACCTGAAGTCCTAACATCCTGCAGATACACCACAGTCAACCTGAAGTCCTAACATCCTGACCTGCAGATACACCACAGTCAACCTGAAGTCCTAACATCCTGCAGATACACCACAGTCAACCTGAAGTCCTAACATCCTGACCTGCAGATACACCACAGTCAACCTGAAGTCCTAACATCCTGCAGATACACCACAGTCAACCTGAAGTCCTAACATCCTGACCTGCAGATACATAGTCCTAACATCCCAGATACACCACAGTCAACCTGAAGTCCTAACATCCTGCAGATACACCACAGTCAACCTGAAGTCTAACATCCTGCAGATACACCACAGTCAACCTGAAGTCCTAACATCCTGCAGATACACCACAGTCAACCTGAAGTCCTAACATCCTGACCTGCAGATACACCACAGTCAACCTGAAGTCCTAACATCCTGCAGATACACCACAGTCAACCTGAAGTCCTAACATCCTGACCTGCAGATACACCACAGTCAACCTGAAGTCCTAACATCCTGCAGATACACCACAGTCAACCTGAAGTCCTAACATCCTGACCTGCAGATACACCACAGTCAACCTGAAGTCCTAACATCCTGCAGATACACCACAGTCAACCTGAAGTCCTAACATCCTGACCTGCAGATACACCACAGTCAACCTGAAGTCAACCCTAACATCCTGCAGATACACCACAGTCAACCTGAAGTCCTAACATCCTGCAGATACACCACAGTCAACCTGAAGTCCTAACATCCTGACCTGCAGATACACCACAGTCAACCTGAAGTCCTAACATCCTGCAGATACACCACAGTCAACCTGAAGTCCTAACATCCTGCAGATACACCACAGTCAACCTGAAGTCCTAACATCCTGCAGATACACCACAGTCAACCTGAAGTCCTAACATCCTGACCTGCAGATACACCACAGTCAACCTGAAGTCCTAACATCCTGCAGATACACCACAGTCAACCTGAAGTCCTAACATCCTCCTGCAGATACACCACAGTCAACCTGAAGTCCTAACATCCTGCAGATACACCACAGTCAACCTGAAGTCCTAACATCCTGCAGATACACCACAGTCAACCTGAAGTCCTAACATCCTGACCTGCAGATACACCACAGTCAACCTGAAGTCCTAACATCCTGCAGATACACCACAGTCAACCTGAAGTCCTAACATCCTGACCTGCAGATACACACCACAGTCAACCTGAAGTCCTAACATCCTGCAGATACACCACAGTCAACCTGAAGTCCTAACATCCTGACCTGCAGATACACCACAGTCAACCTGAAGTCCTAACATCCTGACCTGCAGATACACCACAGTCAACCTGAAGTCCTAACATCCTGACCTGCAGATACACCACAGTCAACCTGAAGTCCTAACATCCTGCAGATACACCACAGTCAACCTGAAGTCCTAACATCCTGCAGATACACCACAGTCAACCTGAAGTCCTAACATCCTGCAGATACACCACAGTCAACCTGAAGTCCTAACATCCTGCAGATACACCACAGTCAACCTGAAGTCCTAACATCCTGCAGATACACCACAGTCAACCTGAAGTCCTAACATCCTGCAGATACACCACAGTCAACCTGAAGTCCTAACATCCTGACCTGCAGATACACCACAGTCAACCTGAAGTCCTAACATCCTGACCTGCAGATACACCACAGTCAACCTGAAGTCCTAACATCCTGACCTGCAGATACACCACAGTCAACCTGAAGTCCTAACATCCTGCAGATACACCACAGTCAACCTGAAGTCCTAACATCCTGACCTGCAGATACACCACAGTCAACCTGAAGTCCTAACATCCTGCAGATACACCACAGTCAACCTGAAGTCCTAACATCCTGCAGATACACCACAGTCAACCTGAAGTCCTAACATCCTGACCTGCAGATACACCACAGTCAACCTGAAGTCCTAACATCCTGCAGATACACCACAGTCAACCTGAAGTCCTAACATCCTGCAGATACACCACAGTCAACCTGAAGTCCTAACATCCTGCAGATACACCACAGTCAACCTGAAGTCCTAACATCCTGCAGATACACCACAGTCAACCTGAAGTCCTAACATCCTGCAGATACACCACAGTCAACCTGAAGTCCTAACATCCTGCAGATACACCACAGTCAACCTGAAGTCCTAACATCCTGCAGATACACCACAGTCAACCTGAAGTCCTAACATCCTGCAGATACACCACAGTCAACCTGAAGTCCTAACATCCTGACCTGCAGATACACCACAGTCAACCTGAAGTCCTAACATCCTGCAGATACACCACAGTCAACCTGAAGTCCTAACATCCTGCAGATACACCACAGTCAACCTGAAGTCCTAACATCCTGCAGATACACCACAGTCAACCTGAAGTCCTAACATCCTGCAGATACACCACAGTCAACCTGAAGTCCTAACATCCTGCAGATACACCACAGTCAACCTGAAGTCCTAACATCCTGACCTGCAGATACACCACAGTCAACCTGAAGTCCTAACATCCTGCAGATACACCACAGTCAACCTGAAGTCCTAACATCCTGACCTGCAGATACACCACAGTCAACCTGAAGTCCTAACATCCTGCAGATACACACCACAGTCAACCTGAAGTCCTAACATCCTGACCTGCAGATACACCACAGTCAACCTGAAGTCCTAACATCCTGACCTGCAGATACACCACAGTCAACCTGAAGTCCTAACATCCTGCAGATACACCACAGTCAACCTGAAGTCCTAACATCCTCCTGCAGATACACCACAGTCAACCTGAAGTCCTAACATCCTGCAGATACACCACAGTCAACCTGAAGTCCTAACATCCTGCAGATACACCACAGTCAACCTGAAGTCCTAACATCCTGCAGATACACCACAGTCAACCTGAAGTCCTAACATCCTGCAGATACACCACAGTCAACCTGAAGTCCTAACATCCTGACCTGCAGATACACCACAGTCAACCTGAAGTCCTAACATCCTGCAGATACACCACAGTCAACCTGAAGTCCTAACATCCTGACCTGCAGATACACCACAGTCAACCTGAAGTCCTAACATCCTGACCTGCAGATACACCACAGTCAACCTGAAGTCCTAACATCCTGCAGATACACCACAGTCAACCTGAAGTCCTAACATCCTGCAGATACACCACAGTCAACCTGAAGTCCTAACATCCTGACCTGCAGATACACCACAGTCAACCTGAAGTCCTAACATCCTGACCTGCAGATACACCACAGTCAACCTGAAGTCCTAACATCCTGACCTGCAGATACACCACAGTCAACCTGAAGTCCTAACATCCTGACCTGCAGATACACCACAGTCAACCTGAAGTCCTAACATCCTGCAGATACACCACAGTCAACCTGAAGTCCTAACATCCTGCAGATACACCACAGTCAACCTGAAGTCCTAACATCCTGCAGATACACCACAGTCAACCTGAAGTCCTAACATCCTGACCTGCAGATACACCACAGTCAACCTGAAGTCCTAACATCCTGACCTGCAGATACACCACAGTCAACCTGAAGTCCTAACATCCTGCAGATACACCACAGTCAACCTGAAGTCCTAACATCCTGCAGATACACCACAGTCAACCTGAAGTCCTAACATCCTGCAGATACACCACAGTCAACCTGAAGTCCTAACATCCTGACCTGCAGATACACCACAGTCAACCTGAAGTCCTAACATCCTGACCTGCAGATACACCACAGTCAACCTGAAGTCTAAATCCTGACCTGCAGATACACCACAGTCAACCTGAATCCTAACATCCTGCAGATACACCACAGTCAACCTGAAGTCCTAACATCCTGCAGATACACCACAGTCAACCTGAAGTCCTAACATCCTGACCTGCAGATACACCACAGTCAACCTGAAGTCCTAACATCCTGCAGATACACCACAGTCAACCTGAAGTCCTAACATCCTGACCTGCAGATACACCACAGTCAACCTGAAGTCCTAACATCCTGCAGATACACCACAGTCAACCTGAAGTCCTAACATCCTGCAGATACACCACAGTCAACCTGAAGTCCTAACATCCTGCAGATACACCACAGTCAACCTGAAGTCCTAACATCCTGACCTGCAGATACACCACAGTCAACCTGAAGTCCTAACATCCTGCAGATACACCACAGTCATTTACATTTACATTTACATTTAAGTCATTTAGCAGACGCTCTTATCCAGTCGACTTACAGAAGTGCTAACATCCTTATGACATCCAGTGGGACAGTCATAACAATAGTGCATCTAAAACTTAGGGGTGGGGTGAAGATTCTTAACCTATCCTAGGTATTCCTTAAAGAGGTGGGGTTTCAGGTGTCTCCGGAAGGTGGTGATTGACTCCGCTGTCCAGTCAACCTGAAGTCCTAACATCCTGCAGATACACCACAGTCAACCTGAAGTCCTAACATCCTGCAGATACACCACAGTCAACCTGGAGTCCTAACATCCTGCAGATACACCACAGTCAACCTGAAGTCCTAACATCCTGCAGATACACCACAGTCAACCTGAAGTCCTAACATCCTGACCTGCAGATACACCACAGTCAACCTGGAGTCCTAACATCCTGCAGATACACCACAGTCAACCTGAAGTCCTAACATCCTGCAGATACACCACAGTCAACCTGAAGTCCTAACATCCTGCAGATACACCACAGTCAACCTGAAGTCCTAACATCCTGCAGATACACCACAGTCAACCTGAAGTCCTAACATCCTGCAGATACACCACAGTCAACCTGAAGTCCTAACATCCTGACCTGCAGATACACCACAGTCAACCTGAAGTCCTAACATCCTGCAGATACACCACAGTCAACCTGAAGTCAACCTGAGTCTAACATCCTGCAGATACACCACAGTCAACCTGAAGTCCTAACATCCTGACCTGCAGATACACCACAGTCAACCTGGAGTCCTAACATCCTGCAGATACACCACAGTCAACCTGTCTAAGTCCTAACATCCTGACCTGCAGATACACCACAGTCAACCTGAAGTCCTAACATCCCTGACCTGCAGATACACCACAGTCAACCTGAAGTCCTAACATCCTGACCTGCAGATACACCACAGTCAACCTGAAGTCCTAACATCCTGACCTGCAGATACACCACAGTCAACCTGAAGTCCTAACATCCTGCAGATACACCACAGTCAACCTGAAGTCCTAACATCCTGACCTGCAGATACACCACAGTCAACCTGAAGTCCTAACATCCTGACCTGCAGATACACCACAGTCAACCTGAAGTCCTAACATCCTGACCTGCAGATACACCACAGTCAACCTGAAGTCCTAACATCCTGACCTGCAGATACACCACAGTCAACCTGTCTAACATCCTGACCCTAACAGTCAACCTCCTGCAGATACACCACAGTCAACCTGAAGTCCTAACATCCTGCAGATACACCACAGTCAACCTGAAGTCCTAACATCCTGACAGATACACCACAGTCAACCTGAAGTCCTAACATCTGCAGATACACCACAGTCAACCTGAAGTCCTAACATCCTGCAGATACACCACAGTCAACCTGAAGTCCTAACATCTGACCTGCAGATACACCACAGTCAACCTGAAGTCTAACATCCTGCAGATACACCACAGTCAACCTGAAGTCCTAACATCCTGACCTGCAGATACACCACAGTCAACCTGAAGTCCTAACATCCTGCAGATACACCACAGTCAACCTGAAGTCTAACATCCTGACCTGCAGATACACCACAGTCAACCTGAAGTCCTAACATCCTGACCTGCAGATACACCACAGTCAACCTGAAGTCTAACATCCTGCAGATACACCACAGTCAACCTGAAGTCCCTAACATCCTGACCTGCAGATACACCACAGTCAACCTGAAGTCTAACATCCTGACCTGCAGATACACCACAGTCAACCTGAAGTCTAACATCCTGACCTGCAGATACACCACAGTCAACCTGAAGTCCTAACATCCTGCAGATACACCACAGTCAACCTGAAGTCCTAACATCCTGCAGATACACCACAGTCAACCTGAAGTCCTAACATCCTGACCTGCAGATACACCACAGTCAACCTGAAGTCCTAACATCCTGCAGATACACCACAGTCAACCTGAAGTCCTAACATCCTGCAGATACACCACAGTCAACCTGAAGTCCTAACATCCTGCAGATACACCACAGTCAACCTGAAGTCCTAACATCCTGACCTGCAGATACACCACAGTCAACCTGAAGTCTAACATCCTGCAGATACACCACAGTCAACCTGAAGTCCTAACATACACCACAGACCTGCAGATACACCACAGTCAACCTGAAGTCTAACATCCTGCAGATACACCACAGTCAACCTGAAGTCTAACATCCTGCAGATACACCACAGTCAACCTGAAGTCCTAACATCCTGCAGATACACCACAGTCAACCTGAAGTCCTAACATCCTGCAGATACACCACAGTCAACCTGAAGTCTAACATCCTGCAGATACACCACAGTCAACCTGAAGTCCTAACATCCTGACCTCCTGCAGATACACCACAGTCAACCTGAAGTCCTAACATCCTGCAGATACACCACAGTCAACCTGAAGTCCCTAACATCCTGCAGATACACCACAGTCAACCTGAAGTCCTAACATCCTGACCTGCAGATACACCACAGTCAACCTGAAGTCCTAACATCCTGCAGATACACCACAGTCAACCTGAAGTCCTAACATCCTGCAGCAGATACACCACAGTCAACCTGAAGTCCTAACATCCTGCAGATACACCACAGTCAACCCTGAAGTCCTAACATCTGCAGATACACCACAGTCAACCTGAAGTCCTAACATCCTGACCTGCAGATACACCACAGTCAACCTGAAGTCCTAACATCTGACCTGCAGATACACCACAGTCAACCTGAAGTCCTAACATCCTCCTGCAGATACACCACAGTCAACCTGAAGTCCTAACATGACCTGCAGATACACCACAGTCAACCTGAAGTCTAACATCCTGCAGATACACCACAGTCAACCTGAAGTCCTAACATCCTGCAGATACACCACAGTCAACCTGAAGTCCTAACATCCTGCAGATACACCACAGTCAACCTGAAGTCCTAACATCCTGACCTGCAGATACACCACAGTCAACCTGAAGTCCTAACATCCTGCAGATACACCACAGTCAACCTGAAGTCCTAACATCCTGCAGATACACCACAGTCAACCTGAAGTCCTAACATCTGACCTGCAGATACACCACAGTCAACCTGAAGATACCTAACAACCTCCTGCAGATACACCACAGTCAACCTGAAGTCCTAACATCCTGACCTGCAGATACACCACAGTCAACCTGAAGTCTAACATCCTGCAGATACACCACAGTCAACCTGAAGTCCTAACATCCTGCAGATACACTGCAGATACACCACAGTCAACCTGAAGTCCTAACATCCTGACCTGCAGATACACCACAGTCAACCTGAAGTCCTAACATCCTGCAGATACCACAGTCAACCTGAAGTCCTAACATCCTGACCTGCAGATACACCACAGTCAACCTGAAGTCCTAACATCCTGACCTGCAGATACACCACAGTCAACCTGAAGTCCTAACATCCTGCAGATACACACCACAGTCAACCTGCGATGCACCACAGTGAAGTCCTAACATCCTGACCTGCAGATACACCACAGTCAACCTGAAGTCCTAACATCCTGACCTGCAGATACACCACAGTCAACCTGAGTCTGTCTGCAGTCCTAACATCCTGCAGATACACCACAGTCAACCTGAAGTCCTAACGTCTGACCTGCAGATACACCACAGTCAACCTGGAGTCCTAACATCCTGACCTGCAGATACACCACAGTCAACCTGAAGTCCTAACATCCTGACCTGCAGATACACCACAGTCAACCTGAAGTCCTAACATCCTGACCTGCAGATACACCACAGTCAACCTGAAGTCTAACATCCTGCAGATACACCACAGTCAACCTGAAGTCCTAACGTCCTGCAGATACACCACAGTCAACCTGAAGTCCTAACATCTGCAGATACACCACAGTCAACCTGAAGTCATAACATCCTGACCACAGTCACCTGATACACCACAGATACACCACAGTCAACCTGAAGTCTAACATCCTGCAGATACACCACAGTCAACCTGAAGTCAACCTGACAGTCATAACATCCTGACCTACCACAGTCAACCTGAAGTCTAACACAGATACACCAGTCAACCTGAAGTCCTAACATCCTGACCTGCAGATACACCACAGTCAGCCTGAAGTCCTAACATCCTGACCTGCAAATACACCACAGTCAACCTGAAGTCCTAACATCTGACCTGCAGATACACCACAGTCAACCTGAAGTCCTAACATCCTGACCTGCAGATACACCACAGTCAACCTGAAGTCTAACATCCTGCAGATACACCACAGTCAACCTGAAGTCCCTAACGTCCTGCAGATACGCCACAGTCAGCCTGAAGTCTCTAACATCCTGCAGATACACCACAGTCAGCCTGAAGTCCTAACATCTGACCTGCAGATACACCACAGTCAACCTGAAGTCCTAACAATCCTGACCTGCAGATACACCACAGTCAACCTGAAGTCTAACATCCTGACCTGCAGATACACCACAGTCAACCTGAAGTCCTAACATCCTGACCTGCAAAGATACACCACAGTCAACCTGAAGTCTAACATCCTGCCAGATACACCACAGTCAACCTGAAGTCCTAACATCCTGCAGATACACCACAGTCAACCTGAAGTCTAACATCCTGCAGATACACCACAGTCAACCTGAAGTCTAACATCCTGCAGATACACCACAGTCAACCTGAAGTCCTAACGTCCTGCAGATACACCACAGTCAACCTGAAGTCTAACATCCTGACCTGCAGATACCACAGTCAGCACAAAGTCTAACATCCTGCAGATACACAGAGTCCTAACATCCTGACCTGCAGATACACCACAGTCAACCTGAAGATCTAACATCCTGCAGATACACCACAGTCAACCTGAAGTCCTAACATCCTGACCTGCAGATACACCACAGTCAACCTGAAGTCTAACATCCCTAACATCAACCTGAAGTCCTAACATCCTGCAGATACACCACAGTCAACCTGTCTAACGTCCTGCAGATACACCACAGTCCTAACATCCTGACCTGCAGATACCACAGTCAACCTGAAGTCCTAACATCCTGCAGATACACCACAGTCAACCTGAAGTCCTAACATCCTGCAGATACACCACAGTCAACCTGAAGTCCTAACATCCTGACCTGCAAAGATGCACCACAGTCAACCTGAAGTCCTAACATCTGCAGATACACCACAGTCAACCTGAAGATCCCTGACACCACAGTCAACCTGAAGTCCTAACATCCTGCAGATACAGTCAGCCTGAAGTGTTGCTGGACAGGTACACCACAGTCAACCTGAAGTCCTAACATCCT
>NW_025746642.1:7500-96844 GCF_021184085.1 Oncorhynchus gorbuscha
GAGTCATGCTTCACACACACACACACACATACTAACACATGGAGTCATGCTTCACACACACACACATACTAACACATGGAGTCATGCTTCACACACACACACATACTAACACATGGAGTCATGCTTCACACACACACACATACTAACACATGGAGTCATGCTTCACACACACACACATACTAACACATGGAGTCATGCTTCACACACACACACACATACTAACACATGGAGTCATGCTTCACACACACACACATACTAACACATGGAGTCATGCTTCACACACACACACATACTAACACATGGAGTCATGCTTCACACACACACACACACATACTAACACATGGAGTCATACTTCACACACACACACACATACTAACACATGGAGTCATGCTTCACACACACACACATACTAACACATGGAGTCATGCTTCACACACACACACATACTAACACATGGAGTCATGCTTCACACACACACACATACTAACACATGGAGTCATGCTTCACACACACACACATACTAACACATGGAGTCATGCTTCACACACACACACACACACATACTAACACATGGAGTCATGCTTCACACACACACACATACTAACACATGGAGTCATGCTTCACACACACACACATACTAACACATGGAGTCATGCTTCACACACACACACATACTAACACATGGAGTCATGCTTCACACACACACACATACTAACACATGGAGTCATGCTTCACACACACACACATACTAACACATGGAGTCATGCTTCACACACACACACACACACACATACTAACACATGGAGTCATGCTTCACACACACACACATACTAACACATGGAGTCATGCTTCACACACACACACATACTAACACATGGAGTCATGCTTCACACACACACACATACTAACACATGGAGTCATGCTTCACACACACACACATACTAACACATGGAGTCATGCTTCACACACACACACATACTAACACATGGAGTCATGCTTCACACACACACACATACTAACACACGGAGTCATGCTACACACACACACACACACTAACACACGGAGTCATGCTACACACACACACACACACTAACACACGGAGTCATGCTACACACACACACACATACTAACACATGGAGTCATGCTACACACACACACACATACTAACACACGGAGTCATGCTTCACACACACACACACACACATACTAACACACGGAGTCATGCTTCACACACACACACACACATACTAACACATGGAGTCATGCTTCACACACACACACACACACACACACACACACACACACACACACACACACACACACACACACACACACACATACTAACACATGGAGTCATGCTTCACACACACACACACACATACTAACACATGGAGTCATGCTTCACACACACACACACACATACTAACACATGGAGTCATGCTTCACACACACACACACACATACTAACACATGGAGTCATGCTTCACACACACACACACACATACTAACACATGGAGTCATGCTTCACACACACACACACACATACTAACACATGGAGTCATGCTTCACACACACACACACACATACTAACACATGGAGTCATGCTTCACACACACACACATACTAACACACACACACATACTAACACATGGAGTCATGCTTCACACACACACACACATACTAACACATGGAGTCATGCTTCACACACACACACACATACTAACACATGGAGTCATGCTTCACACACACACACATACTAACACATGGAGTCATGCTTCACACACACACACATACTAACACATGGAGTCATGCTTCACACACACACACATACTAACACATGGAGTCATGCTTCACACACACACACATACTAACACATGGAGTCATGCTTCACACACACACACATACTAACACATGGAGTCATGCTTCACACACACACACATACTAACACATGGAGTCATGCTTCACACACACACACATACTAACACATGGAGTCATGCTTCACACACACACACATACTAACACATGGAGTCATGCTTCACACACACACATACTAACACATGGAGTCATGCTTCACACACACACACATACTAACACATGGAGTCATGCTTCACACACACACACACATACTAACACATGGAGTCATGCTTCACACACACACACATACTAACACACGGAGTCATGCTTCACACACACACACATACTAACACACGGAGTCATGCTTCACACACACACACATACTAACACACGGAGTCATGCTTCACACACACACACATACTAACACACGGAGTCATGCTACACACACACACACATACTAACACACGGAGTCATGCTACACACACACACACACACACTAACACACGGAGTCATGCTACACACACACACACATACTAACACATGGAGTCATGCTACACACACACACACACATACTAACACATGGAGTCATGCTTCACACACACACACACACACATACTAACACACGGAGTCATGCTTCACACACACACACACACACACATACTAACACACGGAGTCATGCTTCACACACACACACATACTAACACATGGAGTCATGCTTCACACACACACACACACACACACACACACACACACACACACACACACACATACTAACACATGGAGTCATGCTTCACACACACACACATACTAACACATGGAGTCATGCTTCACACACACACACACATACTAACACATGGAGTCATGCTTCACACACACACACACATACTAACACATGGAGTCATGCTTCACACACACACACACATACTAACACATGGAGTCATGCTTCACACACACACACACATACTAACACATGGAGTCATGCTTCACACACACACACACACACATACTAACACATGGAGTCATGCTTCACACACACACACACACTAACACATGGAGTCATGCTTCACACACACACACACACATACTAACACATGGAGTCACGCTTCACACACACACATATACTAACACATGGAGTCATGCTTCACACACACACACATACTAACACATGGAGTCATGCTTCACACACACACATACTAACACATGGAGTCATGCTTCACACACACACATACTAACACATGGAGTCATGCTTCACACACACACACACACTAACACATGGAGTCACGCTTCACACACACACACACACATACTAACACATGGAGTCACGCTTCACACACACACACACACATACTAACACATGGAGTCATGCTTCACACACACACACACACATACTAACACATGGAGTCATGCTTCACACACACACACACACATACTAACACATGGAGTCATGCTTCACACACACACACACACACACACACACACATACTAACACATGGAGTCATGCTTCACACACACACACACACATACTAACACATGGAGTCATGCTTCACACACACACACACACATACTAACACATGGAGTCATGCTTCACACACACACACACACATACTAACACATGGAGTCACGCTTCACACACACACACACACATACTAACACATGGAGTCACGCTTCACACACACACACATACTAACACATGGAGTCATGCTTCACACACACACACATACTAACACATGGAGTCATGCTTCACACACACACATACTAACACATGGAGTCATGCTTCACACACACACACACACTAACACATGGAGTCACGCTTCACACACACACACACACATACTAACACATGGAGTCACGCTTCACACACACACACATACTAACACATGGAGTCATGCTTCACACACACACACATACTAACACATGGAGTCATGCTTCACACACACACATACTAACACATGGAGTCATGCTTCACACACACACATACTAACACATGGAGTCATGCTTCACACACACACATACTAACACATGGAGTCATGCTTCACACACACACACATACTAACACATGGAGTCATGCTTCACACACACACACATACTAACACATGGAGTCATGCTTCACACACACACACACACACACACACACACACACACACACACACACACACACACACACACACACACACATACTAACACATGGAGTCATGCTTCACACACACACACATACTAACACATGGAGTCATGCTTCACACACACACACACACATACTAACACATGGAGTCATGCTTCACACACACACACACACATACTAACACATGGAGTCATGCTTCACACACACACACACACATACTAACACATGGAGTCATGCTTCACACACACACACACACATACTAACACATGGAGTCATGCTTCACACACACACACACATACTAACACATGGAGTCATGCTTCACACACACACACACATACTAACACATGGAGTCATGCTTCACACACACACACACACATACTAACACATGGAGTCATGCTTCACACACACACACACACATACTAACACATGGAGTCATGCTTCACACACACACACACACATACTAACACATGGAGTCATGCTTCACACACACACACACACATACTAACACATGGAGTCATGCTTCACACACACACACACACACATACTAACACATGGAGTCATGCTTCACACACACACACATACTAACACATGGAGTCATGCTTCACACACACACACATACTAACACACACACACATACTAACACATGGAGTCATGCTTCACACACACACACATACTAACACATGGAGTCATGCTTCACACACACACACACATACTAACACATGGAGTCATGCTTCACACACACACACATACTAACACACGGAGTCATGCTTCACACACACACACATACTAACACACGGAGTCATGCTTCACACACACACACATACTAACACACGGAGTCATGCTACACACACACACACATACTAACACACGGAGTCATGCTACACACACACACACATACTAACACACGGAGTCATGCTACACACACACACACATACTAACACATGGAGTCATGCTACACACACACACACACATACTAACACATGGAGTCATGCTTCACACACACACACACACACATACTAACACACGGAGTCATGCTTCACACACACACACACACACACATACTAACACATGGAGTCATGCTTCACACACACACACACACACACACACACACACACACACACACACACACACACACACACATACTAACACATGGAGTCATGCTACACACACACACACACACATACTAACACATGGAGTCATGCTACACACACACACACACATACTAACACATGGAGTCATGCTTCACACACACACACACATACTAACACATGGAGTCATGCTTCACACACACACACACATACTAACACATGGAGTCATGCTTCACACACACACACATACTAACACATGGAGTCATGCTTCACACACACACACACACACACATACTAACACATGGAGTCATGCTTCACACACACACACACACTAACACATGGAGTCATGCTTCACACACACACACACACATACTAACACATGGAGTCACGCTTCACACACACACATATACTAACACATGGAGTCATGCTTCACACACACACACATACTAACACATGGAGTCATGCTTCACACACACACACATACTAACACATGGAGTCATGCTTCACACACACACACATACTAACACATGGAGTCATGCTTCACACACACACACACACTAACACATGGAGTCATGCTTCACACACACACACACACATACTAACACATGGAGTCACGCTTCACACACACACATATACTAACACATGGAGTCATGCTTCACACACACACACATACTAACACATGGAGTCACGCTTCACACACACACACATACTAACACATGGAGTCATGCTTCACACACACACACATACTAACACATGGAGTCATGCTTCACACACACACATACTAACACATGGAGTCATGCTTCACACACACACATACTAACACATGGAGTCATGCTTCACACACACACACATACTAACACATGGAGTCATGCTTCACACACACACACATACTAACACATGGAGTCATGCTTCACACACACACATACTAACACATGGAGTCATGCTTCACACACACACACATACTAACACATGGAGTCATGCTTCACACACACACACATACTAACACATGGAGTCATGCTTCACACACACACACATACTAACACATGGAGTCATGCTTCACACACATACTAACACATGGAGTCATGCTTCACACACATACTAACACATGGAGTCATGCTTCACACACATACTAACACATGGAGTCATGCTTCACACACATACTAACACATGGAGTCATGCTTCACACACATACTAACACATGGAGTCATGCTTCACACACATACTAACACATGGAGTCATGCTTCACACACATACTAACACATGGAGTCATGCTTCACACACATACTAACACATGGAGTCATGCTTCACACACATACTAACACATGGAGTCATGCTTCACACACATACTAACACATGGAGTCATGCTTCACACACATACTAACACATGGAGTCATGCTTCACACACATACTAACACATGGAGTCATGCTTCACACACATACTAACACATGGAGTCATGCTTCACACACATACTAACACATGGAGTCATGCTTCACACACATACTAACACATGGAGTCATGCTTCACACACATACTAACACATGGAGTCATGCTTCACACACATACTAACACATGGAGTCATGCTTCACACACATACTAACACATGGAGTCATGCTTCACACACACACACACACACACACATACTAACACATGGAGTCATGCTTCACACACACACACATACTAACACATGGAGTCATGCTTCACACACACACACACACACACACACACACACACACACACACACATACTAACACATGGAGTCATGCTTCACACACACACACACACACACACACACACACACATACTAACACATGGAGTCATGCTACACACACACACACACATACTAACACATGGAGTCATGCTACACACACACACACATACTAACACATGGAGTCATGCTTCACACACACACACACACACACACACACACACACACACACACACACACACACACACATACTAACACATGGAGTCATGCTTCACACACACACACACACACACACACACACATACTAACACATGGAGTCATGCTACACACACACACACACATACTAACACATGGAGTCATGCTACACACACACACACATACTAACACATGGAGTCATGCTTCACACACATACTAACACATGGAGTCATGCTTCACACACATACTAACACATGGAGTCATGCTTCACACACATACTAACACATGGAGTCATGCTTCACACACACACACATACTAACACATGGAGTCATGCTTCACACACACACACACACACACACATACTAACACATGGAGTCATGCTTCACACACACACACACACACATACTAACACATGGAGTCATGCTTCACACACACATACTAACACATGGAGTCATGCTTCACACACACACACACATACTAACACATGGAGTCATGCTTCACACACACACATACTAACACATGGAGTCATGCTTCACACACACACACATACTAACACATGGAGTCATGCTTCACACACACACACATACTAACACATGGAGTCATGCTTCACACACACACACACACACACATACTAACACATGGAGTCATGCTTCACACACACACACATACTAACACATGGAGTCATGCTTCACACACACACACACACACACACACACATACTAACACATGGAGTCATGCTTCACACACACATACTAACACATGGAGTCATGCTTCACACACACACACACACACACATACTAACACATGGAGTCATGCTTCACACACACACACACACACATACTAACACATGGAGTCATGCTTCACACACACACACACACACACACATACTAACACATGGAGTCATGCTTCACACACATACTAACAGATGGAGTCATGCTTCACACACATACTAACACATGGAGTCATGCTACACACACACACACTCATACTAACACATGGAGTCATGCTTCACACACACACACACACACACACACATACTAACACATGGAGTCATGCTTCACACACACACACACATACTAACACATGGAGTCATGCTTCACACACACACACACATACTAACACATGGAGTCATGCTTCACACACACACACATACTAACACACACACATACTAACACATGGAGTCATACTAACACATGGAGTCATACTAACACATGGAGTCATACTAACACATGGAGTCATACTAACACATGGAGTCATACTAACACATGGAGTCATGCTTCACACACACAGAATGGATTATTATTTGATTTCTGACCAATGTGTCTTGTCTGTTTTTCGACAGATGTGGTAACTGTGGAGACGACCTCTGTAGGGATGGTTGCTAGAGTCAACACCACCTACAGATGTATCAGCGCCTCCCCTGTCATTGTGGGAGGAGCCACTGTCACCTTCTCAAACGTCACGATGGAGGCCTACATGACAGGGGACGATCTGAGCCCCAACGGTACAGCCACCAACACCTGGGCTGAGCCCCCAATCTCACCCTTTCTCTAGATAGTGCACTACTTTGGACCGGGACTCATTTGGGACGCACACTTATTGTCCACCACTGACCATTAACAACTGTTTACTGACCGTCAACCATTAACAACTGTTTACTGACCGTCAACCATTAACAACTGTTTACTGACCGTCAACCATTAACAACTGTTTACTGACCGTCAACCATTAACAACTGTTTACTGACCGTCAACCATTAACAACTGTTTACTGACCGTCAACCATTAACAACTGTTTACTGACCGTCAACCATTAACAACTGTTTACTGACCGTCAACCATTAACAACTGTTTACTGACCATCAACACTTTGGTTATTCCTTTACATGTTTGACTTTGACCACTTAACTTATTGTGTTTAAATTAACAGTCTGAGGGTATTGACCCGTGTTGTGTTGTGTGATAGCTGGTCTGAACAGTATGAGGGTATTGACCCGTGTTGTGTGATAGCTGGTCTGAACAGTATGAGGGTATTGACCCGTGTTGTGTTGTGTGATAGCTGGTCTGAACAGTATGAGGGTATTGACCCGTGTTGTGTTGTGTGATAGCTGGTCTGAACAGTATGAGGGTAATGACCCGTGTTGTGTTGTGTGATAGCTGGTCTGAACAGTATGAGGGTATTGACCCGTGTTGTGTTGTGTGATAGCTGGTCTGAACAGTATGAGGGTATTGACCCGTGTTGTGTGATAGCTGGTCTGAACAGTATGAGGGTATTGACCCGTGTTGTGTTGTGTGATAGCTGGTCTGAACAGTATGAGGGTATTGACCCGTGTTGTGTTGTGTGATAGCTGGTCTGAACAGTATGAGGGTATTGACCCGTGTTGTGTTGTGTGATAGCTGGTCTGAACAGTATGAGGGTAATGACCCGTGTTGTGTTGTGTGATAGCTGGTCTGAACAGTATGAGGGTATTGACCCGTGTTGTGTGATAGCTGGTCTGAACAGTATGAGGGTATTGACCCGTGTTGTGTGATAGCTGGTCTGAACAGTATGAGGGTATTGACCCGTGTTGTGTTGTGTGATAGCTGGTCTGAACAGTATGAGGGTATTGACCCGTGTTGTGTTGTGTGATAGCTGGTCTGAACAGTATGAGGGTATTGACCCGTGTTGTGTGATAGCTGGTCTGAACAGTATGAGGGTATTGACCCGTGTTGTGTTGTGTGATAGCTGGTCTGAACAGTATGAGGGTATTGACCCGTGTTGTGTTGTGTGATAGCTGGTCTGAACAGTATGAGGGTATTGACCCGTGTTGTGTTGTGTGATAGCTGGTCTGAACAGTATGAGGGTAATGACCCGTGTTGTGTTGTGTGATAGCTGGTCTGAACAGTATGAGGGTATTGACCTGTGTTGTGTTGTGTGAAAGCTGGTCTGAACAGTATGAGGGTATTGACCCGTGTTGTGTGATAGCTGGTCTGAACAGTATGAGGGTATTGACCCGTGTTGTGTGATAGCTGGTCTGAACAGTATGAGGGTATTGACCCGTGTTGTGTTGTGTGATAGCTGGTCTGAACAGTATGAGGGTATTGACCCGTGTTGTGTGATAGCTGGTCTGAACAGTATGAGGGTATTGACCCGTGTTGTGTTGTGTGATAGCTGGTCTGAACAGTATGAGGGTATTGACCCGTGTTGTGTTGTGTGATAGCTGGTCTGAACAGTATGAGGGTATTGACCCGTGTTGTGTTGTGTGATAGCTGGTCTGAACAGTATGAGGGTATTGACCCGTGTTGTGTGATAGCTGGTCTGAACAGTATGAGGGTATTGACCCGTGTTGTGTTGTGTGATAGCTGGTCTGAACAGTATGAGGGTATTGACCCGTGTTGTGTGATAGCTGGTCTGAACAGTATGAGGGTAATGACCCGTGTTGTGTTGTGTGATAGCTGGTCTGAACAGTATGAGGGTATTGATCCGTGTTGTGTGAGGTCTGAACAGTATGAGGGTAATGACCCGTGTTGTGTGAAAGCTGGTCTGAACAGTATGAGGGTATTGACCCGTGTTGTGTGATAGCTGGTCTGAACAGTATGAGGGTATTGACCCATGTTGTGTTGTGTGATAGCTGGTCTGAACAGTATGAGGGTATTGACCCGTGTTGTGTTGTGTGATAGCTGGTCTGAACAGTATGAGGGTATTGACCCGTGTTGTGTTGTGTGATAGCTGGTCTGAACAGTATGAGGGTATTGACCCGTGTTGTGTGATAGCTGGTCTGAACAGTATGAGGGTAATGACCCGTGTTGTGTGATAGCTGGTCTGAACAGTATGAGGGTATTGACCCGTGTTGTGTGAGGTCTGAACAGTATGAGGGTATTGACCCGTGTTGTGTTGTGTGATAGCTGGTCTGAACAGTATGAGGGTATTGACCCGTGTTGTGTGAGGTCTGAACAGTATGAGGGTAATGACCCGTGTTGTGTTGTGTGATAGCTGGTCTGAACAGTATGAGGGTATTGACCCGTGTTGTGTGATAGCTGGTCTGAACAGTATGAGGGTATTGACCCGTGTTGTGTTGTGTGATAGCTGGTCTGAACAGTATGAGGGTATTGACCCGTGTTGTGTGATAGCTGGTCTGAACAGTATGAGGGTAATGACCCGTGTTGTGTTGTGTGATAGCTGGTCTGAACAGTATGAGGGTATTGATCCGTGTTGTGTGAGGTCTGAACAGTATGAGGGTAATGACCCGTGTTGTGTGAAAGCTGGTCTGAACAGTATGAGGGTATTGACCCGTGTTGTGTGATAGCTGGTCTGAACAGTATGAGGGTATTGACCCATGTTGTGTTGTGTGATAGCTGGTCTGAACAGTATGAGGGTATTGACCCGTGTTGTGTTGTGTGATAGCTGGTCTGAACAGTATGAGGGTATTGACCCGTGTTGTGTGATAGCTGGTCTGAACAGTATGAGGGTATTGACCCGTGTTGTGTTGTGTGATAGCTGGTCTGAACAGTATGAGGGTATTGACCCGTGTTGTGTGATAGCTGGTCTGAACAGTATGAGGGTAATGACCCGTGTTGTGTTGTGTGATAGCTGGTCTGAACAGTATGAGGGTATTGATCCGTGTTGTGTGAGGTCTGAACAGTATGAGGGTAATGACCCGTGTTGTGTGAAAGCTGGTCTGAACAGTATGAGGGTATTGACCCGTGTTGTGTGATAGCTGGTCTGAACAGTATGAGGGTATTGACCCATGTTGTGTTGTGTGATAGCTGGTCTGAACAGTATGAGGGTATTGACCCGTGTTGTGTTGTGTGATAGCTGGTCTGAACAGTATGAGGGTATTGACCCGTGTTGTGTTGTGTGATAGCTGGTCTGAACAGTATGAGGGTATTGACCCGTGTTGTGTTGTGTGATAGCTGGTCTGAACAGTATGAGGGTATTGACCCGTGTTGTGTGATAGCTGGTCTGAACAGTATGAGGGTAATGACCCGTGTTGTGTGATAGCTGGTCTGAACAGTATGAGGGTATTGACCCGTGTTGTGTGAGGTCTGAACAGTATGAGGGTATTGACCCGTGTTGTGTTGTGTGATAGCTGGTCTGAACAGTATGAGGGTATTGACCCGTGTTGTGTGAGGTCTGAACAGTATGAGGGTAATGACCCGTGTTGTGTTGTGTGATAGCTGGTCTGAACAGTATGAGGGTATTGACCCGTGTTGTGTGATAGCTGGTCTGAACAGTATGAGGGTATTGACCCGTGTTGTGTTGTGTGATAGCTGGTCTGAACAGTATGAGGGTATTGACCCGTGTTGTGTGATAGCTGGTCTGAACAGTATGAGGGTATTGACCCGTGTTGTGTGACAGCTGGTCTGAACAGTATGAGGGTAATGACCCGTGTTTTGTTGTGTGAAAGCTGGTCTGAACAGTATGAGGGTATTGACCCGTGTTGTGTGATAGCTGGTCTGAACAGTATGAGGGTATTGACCCGTGTTGTGTTGTGTCATAGCTGGTCTGAACAGTATGAGGGTATTGACCCGTGTTGTGTTGTGTCATAGCTGGTCTGAACAGTATGAGGGTATTGACCCGTGTTGTGTGATAGCTGGTCTGAACAGTATGAGGGTATTGACCCGTGTTGTGTTGTGTGATAGCTGGTCTGAACAGTATGAGGGTATTGACCCGTGTTGTGTTGTGTGATAGCTGGTCTGAACAGTATGAGGGTATTGACCCATGTTGTGTTGTGTGATAGCTGGTCTGAACAGTATGAGGGTATTGACCCATGTTGTGTTGTGTGATAGCTGGTCTGAACAGTATGAGGGTAATGACCCGTGTTGTGTGAAAGCTGGTCTGAACAGTATGAGGGTATTGACCCGTGTTGTGTGAAAGCTGGTCTGAACAGTATGAGGGTATTGACCCGTGTTGTGTGATAGCTGGTCTGAACAGTATGAGGGTATTGACCCGTGTTGTGTTGTGTGATAGCTGGTCTGAACAGTATGAGGGTATTGACCCGTGTTGTGTGATAGCTGGTCTGAACAGTATGAGGGTAATGACCCGTGTTGTGTTGTGTGATAGCTGGTCTGAACAGTATGAGGGTATTGACCCGTGTTGTGTTGTGTGATAGCTGGTCTGAACAGTATGAGGGTATTGACCCGTGTTGTGTGATAGCTGGTCTGAACAGTATGAGGGTATTGACCCGTGTTGTGTTGTGTGATAGCTGGTCTGAACAGTATGAGGGTATTGACCCGTGTTGTGTGATAGCTGGTCTGAACAGTATGAGGGTAATGACCCGTGTTGTGTTGTGATAGCTGGTCTGAACAGTATGAGGGTATTGACCCGTGTTGTGTGATAGCTGGTCTGAACAGTATGAGGGTAATGACCCGTGTTGTGTTGTGTGATAGCTGGTCTGAACAGTATGAGGGTATTGACCCGTGTTGTGTTGTGTGATAGCTGGTCTGAACAGTATGAGGGTATTGACCCGTGTTGTGTGATAGCTGGTCTGAACAGTATGAGGGTATTGACCCGTGTTGTGTTGTGTGAAAGCTGGTCTGAACAGTATGAGGGTATTGACCCGTGTTGTGTGACAGCTGGTCTGAACAGTATGAGGGTATTGACCCGTGTTGTGTTGTGTGATAGCTGGTCTGAACAGTATGAGGGTATTGACCCGTGTTGTGTTGTGTGATAGCTGGTCTGAACAGTATGAGGGTATTGACCCGTGTTGTGTTGTGTGATAGCTGGTCTGAACAGTATGAGGGTAATGACCCGTGTTGTGTTGTGTGATAGCTGGTCTGAACAGTATGAGGGTATTGACCCGTGTTGTGTGATAGCTGGTCTGAACAGTATGAGGGTATTGACCCGTGTTGTGTTGTGTGATAGCTGGTCTGAACCGTCTGTTCTGTTCTTCCCAGAGAGTGTGTGTACTGCAGACCAGAGCTTCACCACAGCCCCGCCTCCATCCCCTCCACCACCACAGCCCCGCCTCCACCCCCTCCACCACCACAGCAGCCCCCGCCCCCATCCCCACCCCCTGGAACACCTAACCAGGGCAGCTACTCTGTCTCCAATAGCAACGGGACCGTCTGTCTGCTGGCCCGCATGGCACTGCAGCTCAACATCTCCCACTTCTCTGCCTCACAGAATAAGGTAACACACACACACACACACACACACACACACACACTGTCCCAGTAACACACAATAACCTATCCCTCTCCTCTTCATTGACAGACTATCCAGGAAGTAGTAAACCTGCTGCCCAATCAGACGACCAGCTCAGGATCATGTGACCCCACAAGCGCCACCCTGGTGCTGACACAGGGCAGTGCCAC
Organism: Oncorhynchus gorbuscha; assembly: GCF_021184085.1. NCBI lineage: Eukaryota > Metazoa > Chordata > Actinopteri > Salmoniformes > Salmonidae > Oncorhynchus > Oncorhynchus gorbuscha. Next base: position 21,758 of record NW_025746642.1, read on the forward strand.
CAACCTCAGCTTCCTGTTTACTCTGGTGACATCATCACTCTACCGTTTACCTGTCTCAGTCTTTTGCACTTTTGTCTGTCTGTCTGCGTCCCTGTCTGTTTACCTGTCTGCCTGACTGGTTATCAGTCTGTCTGTCTGTCAATTCTCTCTCCTCTGTGGCTGATGTTGTTTCTTGTCTTTCCAGAACACCACGTCTAACAGGTACCACCTGACTGGTCTGTCTGTGGTAGCAGCTTGGTCTGATATGACAGGTTAGTGTTTCCTCTTATCAATAGTGTCCATATAGACCAAACAGTACCAGTATGTTACACTGATCGGTCTCTTCAGGACTGAGATTATATGTACTACCACTCACCTTTACCACCACTCACCTTTACCACCACCACTCACCTTTACCACCACTCACCTTTACCACCACCACTCACCTTTACCACCACCACTCACCTTTACCACCACCACTCACCTTTACCACCACCACTCACCTTTACCACCACTCACCTTTACTACCACCACTCACCTTTACTACCACCACTCACCTTTACTACCACCACTCACCTTTACTACCACCACTCACCTTTACTACCACCACTCACCTTTACCACCACCACCACTCACCTTTACCACCACTCACCTTTACCACCACCACCACTCACCTTTACCACCACCACCACCACTCACCTTTACTACCACTCACCTTTACCACCACTCACCTTTACCACTCACCATTACCACCACCACTCACCATTACCCTCACCATTACCACCACCACCACTCACCTTTACCACCACCACTCACCTTTACCACCACCACTCACCTTTACCACCACCACCACTCACCTTTACCACCACTCACCTTTACCACCACTCACCTTTACCACCACCACTCACCTTTACCACCACTCACCTTTACCACCACTCACCTTTACCACCACCACTCACCTTTACTACCACTCACCTTTACCACCATTACCACCACCACCACTCACCTTTACCACCACCACCACTCACCTTTACCACCACCACCACTCACCTTTACCACCACCACCACTCACCTTTACCACCACCACTCACCTTTACCACCACCACTCACCATTACCACCACCACTCACCATTACCACCACCACCACCACTCACCATTACCACCACCACTCACCTTTACCACCACTCACCATTACCACCACCACCACTCACCTTTACCACCACCCACCATTACCACCACCACCACTCACCTTTACCACCACCACCACTCACCATTACCACCACCACCACCACTCACCTTTACTACCACTCACCTTTACCACCACCACTCACCATTACCACCACTCACCATTACCACCACTCACCATTACCACCACCACCACTCACCTTTACCACCACCACCACTCACCTTTACCACCACCACCACTCACCTTTACCACCACCACCACTCACCATTACCACCACCACTCACCTTTACCACCACCACTCACCATTACCACCACTCACCATTACCACCACCACCACCACTCACCATTACCACCACCACCACCACTCACCATTACCACCACCACTCACCTTTACCACCACTCACCATTACCACCACCACCACTCACCTTTACCACCACCCACCACTCACCTTTACCACCACTCACCTTTACCACCACCACCACTCACCTTTACCACCACCACCACTCACCATTACCACCACCACCACCACTCACCTTTACTACCACTCACCTTTACCACCACCACTCACCATTACCACCACTCACCATTACCACCACCACCACTCACCTTTACCACCACCACCACTCACCTTTACCACCACCACCACTCACCTTTACCACCACCACCACTCACCATTACCACCACCACCACTCACCTTTACCACCACCACCACCACTCACCTTTACTACCACTCACCTTTACCACCACCACTCACCTTTACCACCACCACTCACCATTACCACCACTCACCATTACCACCACTCACCATTACCACCACTCACCATTACCACCACCACCACTCACCTTTACCACCACCACCACTCACCATTACCACCACCACCACTCACCTTTACCACCACCACTCACCTTTACCACCACCACCACTCACCATTACCACCACCACCACCACTCACCTTTACCACCACCACTCACCTTTACCACCACCACCACTCACCTTTACCACCACTCACCATTACCACCACCACCACTCACCTTTACCACCACTCACCATTACCACCACTCACCATTACCACCACTCACCATTACCACCACCACCACTCACCATTACCACCACCACCACTCACCATTACCACCACCACCACTCACCATTACCACCACCACCACTCACCATTACCACCACCACCACTCACCATTACCACCACCACCACTCACCATTACCACCACTCACCATTACCACCACCACCACCACTCACCATTACCACCACCACCACTCACCATTACCACCACTCACCATTACCACCACTCACCATTACCACCACTCACCTTTACCACCACCACCACTCACCATTACCACCACTCACCTTTACCACCACCACCACTCACCATTACCACCACCACCACTCACCATTACCACCACCACTCACCTTTACCACCACCACCACCACTCACCTTTACCACCACCACCACCACTCACCTTTACCACCACCACCACCACTCACCTTTACCACCACCACCACTCACCTTTACCACCACCACCACTCACCTTTACCACCACCACCACTCACCTTTACCACCACCACCACTCACCTTTACCACCACCACCACTCACCTTTACCACCACCACCACTCACCTTTACCACCACTCACCACTCACCTTTACCACCACTCACCACTCACCTTTACCACCACCACCACTCACCATTACCACCACCACTCACCTTTACCACCACCACCACTCACCATTACCACCACCACCACTCACCATTACCACCACCACCACCACTCACCATTACCACCACCACCACCACTCACCATTACCACCACCACCACTCACCTTTACCACCACCACCACTCACCATTACCACCACCACCACTCACCTTTACCACCACTCACCATTACCACCACTCACCATTACCACCACCACCACTCACCTTTACCACCACCACCACTCACCTTTACCACCACCACCACTCACCATTACCACCACCACCACTCACCATTACCACCACCACCACTCACCTTTACCACCACCACCACTCACCTTTACCACCACCACCACTCACCATTACCACCACTCACCATTACCACCACTCACCTTTACCACCACCACCACTCACCTTTACCACCACCACCACTCACCATTACCACCACCACCACTCACCATTACCACCACCACCACTCACCATTACCACCACCACCACTCACCATTACCACCACCACCACTCACCATTACCACCACCACCACTCACCTTTACCACCACCACCACTCACCTTTACCACCACTCACCATTACCACCACTCACCTTTACCACCACCACCACTCACCATTACCACCACTCACCATTACCACCACTCACCTTTACCACCACCACCACTCACCATTACCACCACCACCACTCACCTTTACCACCACCACCACTCACCTTTACCACCACCACCACTCACCATTACCACCACCACCACTCACCATTACCACCACCACCACTCACCATTACCACCACCACCACTCACCATTACCACCACCACCACTCACCATTACCACCACCACCACTCACCATTACCACCACCACCACTCACCATTACCACCACCACCACTCACCATTACCACCACCACCACTCACCTTTACCACCACCACCACTCACCATTACCACCACCACCACTCACCATTACCACCACCACCACTCACCTTTACCACCACCACCACTCACCTTTACCACCACCACCACTCACCATTACCACCACTCACCATTACCACCACTCACCTTTACCACCACCACCACTCACCTTTACCACCACCACCACTCACCTTTACCACCACCACCACTCACCTTTACCACCACCACCACTCACCTTTACCACCACCACCACTCACCTTTACTACCACCACCACTCACCTTTACTACCACCACCACTCACCTTTACTACCACCACCACTCACCTTTACTACCACCACCACTCACCTTTACTACCACCACCACTCACCTTTACTACCACCACCACTCACCTTTACTACCACCACCACCCACCTTTACTACCACCACCACCCACCTTTACCACCACCACTCACCTTTACCACCACCACCACTCACCTTTACCACCACCACCACTCACCTTTACCACCACCACCACTCACCTTTACCACCACCACCACTCACCTTTACCACCACCACTCACCTTTACCACCACCACTCACCTTTACCACCACCACTCACCTTTACCACCACCACTCACCTTTACCACCACCACTCACCTTTACCACCACCACTCACCTTTACCACCACCACCACTCACCTTTACCACCACCACCACTCACCTTTACTACCACCACCACTCACCTTTACCACCACCACCACTCACCTTTACTACCACCACCACTCACCTTTACTACCACCACCACTCACCTTTACTACCACCACCACTCACCTTTACTACCACCACCACTCACCTTTACCACCACCACTCACCTTTACCACCACCACTCACCATTACCACCACCACTCACCATTACCACCACTCACCATTACCACCACTCACCATTACCACCACTCACCTTTACCACCACTCACCATTACCACCACCACCACCACTCACCTTTACCACCACTCACCTTTACCACCACTCACCTTTACCACCACTCACCATTACCACCACTCACCATTACCACCACTCACCTTTACCACCACCACCTTTACCACCACCACCTTTACCACCACTCACCTTTACCACCACTCACCATTACCACCACTCACCTTTACCACCACCACTCCCTGTCTCTCTCTGTCTCTCTCTGTCTCTCTGTTGAATAATTACTGTTCCATAACAATGTCTGGATCTCTGTTCACCTCTACCTCTCTACACTTCCTCTCTCTCGCTCCCTCCCTCCAGCCCCGTTCAACACCAGTAACAGTAGTCTGGACTACCTGCGTGGCTCCCTGGGGCGTAGCTACATGTGTAGTTCAGAACAGACTCTGGCTGTAGACCAGAACTTTTCCCTCAACACCTTCCACCTGCAGGTCCAGCCCTTCGGCATCACCAGAGGACAGTTTGCACAAGGTACCGGATATGATCTAATCTAGCGTTCTCCCTCTCTACCCTTTCATATGATCTATCAGTCTCCTCTCCTCTCTCTACCCTTTCATATGATCTATCAGTCTCCTCTCCTCTCTCTACACTTTCATATGATCTATCAGTCTCCTATCCTCTCTCTACACTTTCATATGATCTATCAGTCTCCTCTCTCTACACTTTCATATGATCTATCAGTCTCCTCTCCTCTCTCTACACTTTCATATGATCTATCAGTCTCCTCTCCTCTCTCTACACTTTCATATGATCTATCAGTCTCCTCTCTCTCTACCCTTTCATATGATCTATCAGTCTCCTCTCTCTCTACCCTTTCATATGATCTATCAGTCTCCTCTCTCTCTACCCTTTCATATGATCTATCAGTCTCCTCTCCTCTCTCTACCCTTTCATATGATCTATCAGTCTCCGCTCCTCTCTCTACCCTTTCATATGATCTATCAGTCTCCGCTCCTCTCTCTACCCTTTCATATGATCTATCAGTCTCCTCTCCTCTCTCTACCCTTTCATATGATCTATCAGTCTCCTCTCCTCTCTCTACCCTTTCATATGATCTATCAGTCTCCTCTCCTCTCTCTACCCTTTCATATGATCTATCAGTCTCCTCTCCTCTCTCTACCCTTTCATATGATCTATCAGTCTCCTCTCCTCTCTCTACCCTTTCATATGATCTATCAGTCTCCTCTCCTCTCTCTACCCTTTCATATGATCTATCATCTCCTCTCTACACTTTCATATGATCTATCCATCTCTCCTCTCTACACTTTCATATGATCTATCCATCTCTCCTCTCTACACTTTCATATGATCTATCCATCTCCCCTCTCTACACTTTCATATGATCTATCCATCTCCCCTCTCTACACTTTCATATGATCTATCCATCTCCCCTCTCTCTCTACACTTTATGATCTATCCATCTCCCCTCTCTACACTTTCATATGATCTATCAGTCTCCTCTCCTCTCTCTACCCTTTCATATGATCTATCCATCTCCTCTCTCTACACTTTCATATGATCTATCCATCTCTCCTCTCTCTACACTTTCATATGATCTATCCATCTCTCCCCTCTCTACACTTTCATATGATCTATCCATCTCTCCCCTCTCTCTACACTTTCATATGATCTATCCATCTCTCCCCTCTCTACACTTTCATATGATCTATCCATCTCTCCTCTCTCTACACTTTCATATGATCTATCCATCTCCCCTCTCTACACTTTCATATGATCTATCCATCTCTCCCCTCTCTCTACACTTTCATATGATCTATCCATCTCTCCCCTCTCTACACTTTCATATGATCTATCCATCTCTCCTCTCTCTACACTTTCATATGATCTATCCATCTCCCCTCTCTCTCTACCCTTAGTCAATGTGTCCTTGATTAGAAGTTCTGTAGTTTATTTAATAATGTCTGGTGTACAGAGAATCAGGCTCGTTTCTAGTGCACTGCAACAGACACTATCATTCATGTACAATGACGCTTCAAGTCGACTTCCCAACGTCATCAGTGATGTCATCACTCAGAGGAGAAAAGTGCAAAGTCATAGAATCCAAATCTTGTTCTTAAATGTTTATTCCAGTTAAGATGAGCTTCAGTCAGCAACATGAATCTCACATGAGTTACATCTGTTTTTCTTTCTCTCCCTCCTCATCCCTCCTCTCCCTCCTCATCCCTCCTCATCCCTCCTCATCCCTCCTCATCCCTCCTCATCCCTCCTCTCCCTCCTCTCTCTCCGCATCCCTCCTCTCTCTCCGCATCCCTCCTCTCTCTCCGCATCCCCCCTCTCCCTCCGCATCCCCCCCCTCTCCCTCCGCATCCCCCTCTCCCTCCCTCATCCCTCCTCTCCCTCCTCATCCCTCCTCTCTCTCCACATCCCTCCTCTCTCTCCACATCCCTCCTCTCTCCACATCCCTCTCTCTCTCTCCCTCCTCATCCCTCCTCTCCCTCCACATCCTCCCTCTCCCTCCTCATCCCTCCTCTCCCTCCTCATCCCTCCTCTCCCTCCACATCCCTCCTCTCCCTCCTCATCCCTCCTCTCCCTCCTCATCCCTCCTCTCCCTCCTCATCCCTCCTCTCCCTCCTCATCCTCCCTCATCCCTCCTCATCCTCCCTCATCCCTCCTCTCCCTCCTCTCCCTCCCTCTCCCTCCTCTCCCTCCTCTCCCTCCTCTCCCTCCTCTCCCTCCTCTCTCTCCTCTCCCTCCTCTCTCTCCTCATCCCCCTCTCTCTCCACATCCCCTCTCCCTCCACATCCCCCTCTCCCTCCACATCCCCCTCTCCCTCCACATCCCCCTCTCCCTCCACATCCTCCTCTCCCTCCACATCCCCCTCATCCTCCTCTCTCTCTCCTCTCCCTCCTCTCCCTCCTCTCCCTCCTCTCCCTCCTCTCCCTCCTCTCCCTCCTCTCCCTCCTCTCCCTCCTCTCCCTCCTCTCTCTCCTCTCTCTCCTCTCCCTCCTCTCCCTCCTCATCCCCCTCTCCTCCACATCCCCTCTCCCTCCTCTCCCTCCTCTCCCTCCTCTCCCTCCTCTCCCTCCTCATCCCCCTCTCCCTCCTCATCCCTCCGCATCCCTCCTCTCCCTCCGCATCCCTCCTCTCCCTCCGCATCCCTCCTCTCCTCCGCATCCCTCCTCTCCTCCGCATCCCCCTCTCCCTCCGCATCCCCCTCTCCCTCCGCATCCCTTCTCCCTCCCATCCCCCCTCTCCCTCCGATCCCTCCTCTCCCTCCGCATCCCTCCTCTCCCTCCGATCCCCCTCTCCCTCCCATCCCTCCTCTCCCTCCGCATCCCTCCTCTCCCTCCGCATCCCCCTCTCCCTCCGCATCCCCCTCTCCCTCCGCATCCCTCCTCTCCCTCCATCCCTCCTCTCCCTCCGATCCCCCCTCTCCCTCCGCATCCCCCTCTCCTCCGCATCCCCCTCTCCCTCCGCATCCCCCTCTCCCTCCGCATCCCCCCTCTCCCTCCGCATCCCCCCCTCTCCCTCCGCATCCCCCTCTCCCTCCACATCCCTCCTCTCCCTCCACATCCCTCCTCTCCCTCCACATCCCTCCCTCCACATCCCCCTCCACATCCCCCTCTCCCTCCACATCCCTCCTCTCTCTCCTCTCCCTCCTCTCCCTCCACATCCTCCCTCTCCCTCCTCATCCCCCTCTCCTCCTCATCCCCTCTCCCTCCTCATCCCCCTCTCCCTCTGCATCCCTCCGCATCCCTCCGCATCCCTCCTCTCCCTCCGCATCCCTCCTCTCCCTCCGCATCCCCCCTCTCCCTCCGCATCCCTCCTCTCCCTCCGCATCCCTCCTCTCCCTCCGCATCCCTCCTCTCCCTCCGCATCCCCCTCTCCCTCCGCATCCTCCCTCTCCCTCCGCATCCCCCTCTCCCTCCTCATCCTCCTCTCCCTCCGCATCCCTCCTCTCCCTCCGCATCCCCCTCTCCCTCCGCATCCCCCCTCTCCCTCCGCATCCCCCTCTCCCTCCGCATCCCCCTCTCCTCCGCATCCCCCTCTCCCTCCGCATCCCCCTCTCCCTCCGCATCCCCCTCTCCCTCCGCATCCCCCTCTCCCTCCGCATCCCCCCTCCGCATCCCCTTCTCTCCCTCCACATCCCTCCTCTCCCTCCGATCCCTCCGCATCCCTCCGATCCCTCCGCATCCCTCCGCATCCTTTCCTCTCTCCCCTCCAGATCCCTCCTCTCCCTCCGCATCCCTCCTCTCCCTCCGCATCCCTCCTCTCTCTCCGCATCCCTCCTCTCTCCGCATCCCTCCTCTCTCTCCGCATCCCTCCTCTCTCTCCGCATCCCTCCTCTCTCTCCGCATCCCTCCTCTCTCTCCGCATCCCTCCTCTCTCTCGCATCCCTCCTCTCTCTCCGCATCCCTCCGCATCCCCCTCTCTCTCCGCATCCCTCCTCTCCCTCCATCCCCCCTCCCCCTCCGCATCCCCCTCTCCCTCCGCATCCCCCTCTCCTCCCGCATCCCCCTCTCCCTCCGCATCCCTCCCTCTCCCTCCGCATCCCTCCTCTCCCTCCGCATCCCTCCTCTCCCTCCGCATCCCTCCTCTCCCTCCGCATCCCTCCTCTCCCTCCGCATCCCTCCTCTCCCTCCGCATCCCTCCTCTCCTCCGCATCCCTCCTCTCCCTCCGCATCCCTCCTCTCCCTCCGCATCCCTCCTCTCCCTCCGCATCCCTCCTCTCCCTCCGCATCCCTCCCCTCATCCCCCTCTCCCTCATCCCCCCTCTCCCTCCTCATCCCTCCTCTCCCTCCGCATCCCTCCTCTCCCTCCGCATCCCTCCTCTCCCTCCAGATCCCTCCTCTCCCTCCCATCCCCCTCTCCCTCCGCATCCCCCTCTCCCTCCGCATCCCTCCTCTCCCTCCTCATCCCTCCTCTCCCTCCGCATCCCTCCTCTCCCTCCGCATCCCCCTCTCTCCTCCGCATCCCCCTCTCCCTCCGCATCCCCCCCTCTCCCTCCGCATCCCCCTCTCCCTCCGCATCCCCCTCTCTCTCCGCATCCCCCTCTCTCTCCGCATCCCCCTCTCTCTCCGCATCCCCCCCTCTCTCTCCGCATCCCCCTCTCTCTCCGCATCCCCCTCTCTCTCCGCATCCCCCCCTCTCCCGCATCCTCCTCCACATCCCTCCTCATCCTCCCTCCACATCCCTCCGCATCCCTCCTCTCCCTCCTCTCTCTCCGCATCCCCCTCTCTCTCCGCATCCCCCCTCTCTCTCTCGCATCCCCCTCTCTCTCCGCATCCCCCTCTCCCTCATCCTCCCTCCACATCCCTCCTCATCCTCCCTCCACATCCCTCCGCATCCCTCCTCTCCCTCCCTCTCTCTCCGCATCCCCCCTCTCTCTCCGCATCCCCCCTCTCTCTCCGCATCCCCCTCTCTCTCCGCATCCCCCTCTCTCTCCGCATCCCCCTCTCTCTCCGCATCCCCCCTCTCTCTCCGCATCCCCCTCTCCCTCCGCATCCCCCCTCTCCCTCCCTCTAGCGGAGGAGTGTCAGTTGGATCAGGACAGCATGTTGATTCCCATCGTCGTGGGAGCTGCTCTGGCCGGCCTGGTTCTCATCGTTCTCATCGCTTACCTCATCGGCAGGAAGAGGAGCCATGCTGGATACCAGACCATCTGAGAACACTGACACACAACCTTATGTGTATCAAACAGCACCCTATTCCCTATATAGTGCACCAGTTTTGACCAGAGGTCTATGTGGATTCTGGTCAAACTTAGTGCACAATATAGGGAGTCTTTTCAGGCAGACTGCAGAGAGCCGGACGCTCAACCAACCACTGCTACTAATGACTGACTGGACCATGTACAAACCAGGCCCTGTCTGCAGTGTGTCTGTGTCTGTCTGTGTATTGTTATTCACAGTAACTCATCCTCTGCTACCTACTAACAGACTAGTGCCTGGTCAAACCTACCTTCCCCCTCGTCTCTCTGTCTCTCGCCCATCTCTACTGCAGCTGGCTCAGTATACCCTTTTAGTTCTGATATCATTTCATGTTTGACTTGGGTGGATTCTCGCTTTAAACGGAATTTCAAAGATTTTTTTTTTTTTTTTCAATTGCAGTTTTTTTTGTGTAAATGAAATGAATCCGATATTAAATGATATAGTATTGAACTCTTATGGAAGAGTGGGTCTTTCCTAGAAGCACGTTTTGTGATGGACTCAACAAGCTTCCCTTCCTTCCTCATCTCCTTTCCTTCAGGACCGCCATCTTTTCTATGACATCACCTTCGGGAGGTCTGAAGACTCCTGTGAGGGAACACAAAGGGAAACTTGAATGTCTAACACCTCCTCCTCTCTGGTCAGAAATACTGAGCGGATTATGTTGTAGGTCACAGGAGCATTTGAAAGGCCTTGTGGGGGGGGGGGAATTATGTGTTTTGTGGTTTTACTGCGTTTCATATAACAAAAGGTTGTGGACGCTGTCGGACTCAGGAACAGAACAAGGTTAAGGTTGTTTCATGATGGATGTGTTGAACTGGTGTGTAATATTGTTTAGCTCCTCCCCTTGACCTGGTGTGTAATATCGTTTAGCTCCTCCCCTCTCCTCCCATGAGATTGTGTTGAACTGATGTGTAATATTGTTTAGCTCCTCCCCTCTCCTCCCATGAGATCGTGTAGCCCCTCCCCTCTCCTCCCATGAGATCGTGTAGCTCCTCCCCTCTCCTCCCATGAGATCGTGTAGCTCCTCCCCTCTCCTCCCATGAGATTGTTCATCCATTGTAGCGAGTTGATCTTTTTATTTTTTGTAGAGAATGTTTTGATTTTTCTATTATGCGTCTTGCTAAGGTCAATAAAAGACATCTGAAACACCTTTTCTTCTGCTTCCTGAGTCAAGAATAGATGGGGTTTGTAGTTCCCAGCACTAGAGATTTACAGGGACTACAAAAGTAGCAGAAAGAACAGACTGGGGGGGGGGGAAGAGAGTCAGTTTATTGAATAATGTCTGGTGTACAGAGAATCAGGCTAGTTTCTAGTGCACTGCAACAGACACTATCATTCATGTACAATGACGCTTCAAGTCGACTTCCCAACGTCAGTGATGTCATCACTCAGAGGAGAAAAGTGCAAAGTCATAGAATCCAAATCTTGTTCTAAAATAAATGTTTATTCCAGTTAAGATTAGCTTCAGTCAGCAACATGAATCTCACATGAGTTACATCTCAATTGGCACCCTATTCCCTATTATAGTGCACTATTTTAGACCAGGGCCCTATTCCCTATGTAGTGCACTATTTTAGACCAGGGCCCTATTCCCTATATAGTGCACTACTTTTGTAGGGAATAGGGTGCAATTTGGGGGACACAATGGAATCCTCAGTTAGCAGGGTGTGAGTTAACATTACACTCCATCTAACTACATTCAGGTCTACATGAACTATCTAGCTACATGTGTACATTCAGGTCTACATGAACTATCTAGCTACATGTGTACATATAGGTCTACATGAACTATCTAGCTACATGTGTACATATAGGTCTACATGAACTATCTAGCTACATGTAGACAATAACTATCTAGCTACATGTGTACATTCAGGTCTACATGAACTATCTAGCTACATGTGTACATATAGGTCTACATGAACTATCTAGCTACATGTGTACATTCAGGTCTACATGAACTATCTAGCTACATGTAGACTAACTATCTAGCTACATGTGTACATTCAGGTCTACATGAACTATCTAGCTACATGTGTACATATAGGTCTACATGAACTATCTAGCTACATGTAGACAATAACTATCTAGCTACATGTGTACATATATGTCTACATGAACTATCTAGCTACATGTGTACATATAGGTCTACATGAACTATCTAGCTACATGTAGACAATAACTATCTAGCTACATGTGTACATTCAGGTCTACATGAACCAATAGGTCCAGGGCTGGTTTCCCCCAATGCAGATCAACACCAACGCTGGACTAAAACTCATGTTGAATTCCTGCATCTCTACAGTGCAGCCGCCGTTTGATGAATGACACCCAGCGACGTCCCTCATTAAGACGACATCAGTCTGGTAACGTCCACTGCTGTCCGCGCGTCATTAAGACGACATCAGTCTGGTAACGTCCACTGCTGTCCGCGCGTCATTAAGACTACATCAGTCTGGTAACGTCCACTGCTGTCCGCGCGTCATTAAGACATCAGTCTGGTAACGTCCACTGCTGTCCTCGCGTCTCAGACGATCAGCGACGTCCCTCATTAAGACGACATCAGTCTGGTAACGTCCACTGCTGTCCGCGCGTCATTAAGACTACATTAGTCTGGTAACGTCCACTGCTGTCCTCGCGTCTCAGACGATCAGCGATGTCCCTCATTAAGACGACATCAGTCTGGTAACGTCCACTGCTGTCCGCGCGTCATTAAGACGACATCAGTCTGGTAACGTCCACTGCTGTCCGCGCGTCATTAAGACGACATCAGTCTGGTAACGTCCTCTGCTGTCCGCGCGTCATTAAGACGACATCAGTCTGGTAACGTCCACTGCTGTCCGCGCGTCATTAAGACGACATCAGTCTGGTAACGACTGGCATCCTTTCACTCCCTCCTCTCTACATTTTCCTCCTCTGTCTCTGCTGCTAAAGCCACTTTCTACCACGCTAAATTCCAAGCATCTACCTCTAACCCTAGGAAGCTCTTTGCCACCTTCTCCTCCCTCCTGAATCCTCCGCCCCCTCCCCCCCCCTCCTCCCTCTCTGCAGATGACTTCGTCAACCATTTTGAAAAGAAGGTCGACGACATCCGATCCTCGTTTGCTAAGTCAAACGACACCGCTGGTTCTGCTCACACTGCCCTACCCTGTGCTCTGACCTCTTTCTCCCTCTCTCTCCAGATGAAATCTCGCGTCTTGTGACGACCGGCCGCCCAACAACCTGCCCGCTTGACCCTATCCCCTCCTCTCTTCTCCAGACCATTTCCGGAGACCTTCTCCCTTACCTCACCTCGCTCATCAACTCATCCCTGACCGTTGGCTACGTCCCTTCCGTCTTCAAGAGAGCGAGAGTTGCACCCCTTCTGAAAAAACCTACACTCGATCCCTCCGATGTCAACAATTACAGACCAGTATCCCTTCTTTCTTTTCTCTCCAAAACTCTTGAACGTGCCGTCCTTGGCCAGCTCTCCCGCTATCTCTCTCTGAATGACCTTCTTGATCCAAATCAGTCAGGTTTCAAGACTAGTCATTCAACTGAGACTGCTCTCCTCTGTATCACGGAGGCGCTCCGCACTGCTAAAGCTAACTCTCTCTCCTCTGCTCTCATCCTTCTAGATCTATCGGCTGCCTTCGATACTGTGAACCATCAGATCCTCCTCTCCACCCTCTCTGAGTTGGGCATCTCCGGCGCGGCCCACGCTTGGATTGCGTCCTACCTGACAGGTCGCTCCTACCAGGTGGCGTGGCGAGAATCTGTCTCCTCACCACGCGCTCTCACCACTATTCTCGCTATACACCAAGTCACTTGGCTCTGTCATAACCTCACATGGTCTCTCTTATCATTGCTATGCAGACGACACACAATTAATCTTCTCCTTTCCCCCTTCTGATGACCAGGTGGCGAATCGCATCTCTGCATGTCTGGCAGACATATCAGTGTGGATGACGGATCACCACCTCAAGCTGAACCTCAGCAAGACGGAGCTGCTCTTCCTCCCGGGAAGGACTGCCCGTTCCATGATCTCGCCATCACGGTCGACAACTCCATTGTGTCCTCCTCCCAGAGCGCCAAGAACCTTGGCGTGATCCTGGACAACACCCTGTCGTTCTCAACTAACATCAAGGCGGTGGCCCGTTCCTGTAGGTTCATGCTCTACAACATCCGCAGAGTACGACCCTGCCTCACACAGGAAGCGGCGCAGGTCCTAATCCAGGCACTTGTCATCTCCCGTCTGGATTACTGCAACTCGCTGTTGGCTGGGCTCCTGCCTGTGCCATTAAACCCTTCAACTCATCCAGAACGCTGCAGCCCGTCTGGTGTTCAACCTTCCCAAGTTCTCTCACGTCACCCCGCTCCTCCGTTCTCTCCACTGGCTTCCAGTTGAAGCTCGCATCCGCTACAAGACCATGGTGCTTGCCTACGGAGCTGTGAGGGGAACGGCACCTCAGTACCTCCAGGCTCTGATCAGGCCCTACACCCAAACAAGGGCACTGCGTTCATCCACCTCTGGCCTGCTCGCCTCCCTACCACTGAGGAAGTACAGCTCCCGCTCAGCCCAGTCAAAACTGTTCGCTGCCCTGGCCCCCAATGGTGGAACAAACTCCCTCACGACGCCAGGACAGCGGAGTCAATCACCACCTTCCGGAGACACCTGAAACCCCACCTCTTTAAGGAATACCTAGGATAGGTTAAGTAATCCCTCTCACCCCACCCCCCCTAAGTTTTAGATGCACTATTGTTAAGTGACTGTCCCACTGGATGTCATAAGGTGAATGCACCAATTTGTAAGTCGCTCTGGATAAGAGCGTCTGCTAAATGACTTAAATGTAATGTAAATGTAATGTAAATGGTAACGTCCACTGCTGTCCGCGCGTCATTAAGACGACATCAGTCTGGTAACGTCCTCTGCTGTCCGCGCGTCTCAGACGATCAGCGACGTCCCTCATTAAGACGACATCAGTCTGGTAACGTCCTCTGCTGTCCTCGCGTCTCAGACGATCAGCGACGTCCCTCATTAAGACGACATCAGTCTGGTAACGTCCTCTGCTGTCCGCACGTCATTAAGACGACATCAGTCTGGTAACGTCCACTGCTGTCCGCGCGTCATTAAGACGACATCAGTCTGGTAACGTCCTCTGCTGTCCGCGCGTCATTAAGACGACATCAGTCTGGTAACGTCCTCTGCTGTCCGCGCGTCATTAAGACGACATCAGTCGGGTAACGTCCTCTGCTGTCCGCGCGTCATTAAGACGACATCAGTCTGGTAACGTCCTCTGCTGTCCGCGCGTCATTAAGACGACATCAGTCTGGTAACGTCCTCTGCTGTCCGCGCGTCATTAAGACGACATCAGTCTGGTAACGTCCTCTGCTGTCCGCGCGTCATTAAGACGACATCAGTCTGGTAACGTCCTCTGCTGTCAGCGCGTCATTAAGACGACATCAGTCTGGTAACGTCCTCTGCTGTCAGCGCGTCATTAAGACGACATCAGTCTGGTAACGTCCTCTGCTGTCAGCGCGTCATTAAGATGATCATCTCTGCTTTTTCAAAATGTCACTTATTGCCAAACCACACCACATTTGAGCTTATGTTTTCATGTCCATTGGCTAAAATATGTTTTTATTTCATGTGACTTTCATACAGTATTGACAATAGTGTAATAGACTAAAGGTTTCATTGACATCTTGGTTGTTAATTATTGTGCCAGGCTCATGTTTAACCTGTACCATGTGCCCCCACAGGATAGGTACTAATTCAATTAGCTGGTACTAGTAACACCTTATAGTCTCCATACATGGTAGTCTACATAGCTACATGGTAGTCATGCTAAAGAGTACTAAACAGTCTAGGACACTGTCCCAACAGTGAGGAATAGGATCCGAGGAGAGGAGACCATTAAGGAGTGTTGGGACCCAGCCCGGAATGTGTAGTGTGTTTGATTGACAGGTCAGGAGGATGGGGTCAGGACTCCTCAGCGATGATGCGTGCTCGACACGTCTCCCGGAGCTTGGTGATGGTTGCCATGGAGAGGCTTCCGGGTTCCGTGAAGATTTTCTGGGAAAGCAGCAAGACAAAGGATTAGAGGGATGAACAGAGATCATTATGGTACACACACACACACACACACACACACACACACACACACACACACACACACACACACACACACACACACACACACACACACACACACACACACACACACACACACACACACACACACACAGAGTCTTGTATAGCTAACCTTGTGGGGACACACAATTTAGTCCCACTCAAAATCCTATTTACCCGAACTGGAACCCATATATCTAACCTTAACCCTAAACCCCCTAGAAATATCTAACCCTAACCTTAAACCCCCTAGAAATATCTAACCTTAACCTTAAACCCCTAGAAATATCTAACCCTAACCTTACACCCCTAGACATATCTAACCTTAACCCTAAACCCCTAGAAATATCTAACCTTAACCCTAAACCCCTAGAAATATCTAACCCTAACCTTACACCTAAACCCCTAGAAATATCTAACCCTAACCTTAAACCCCTAGACATATCTAACCTTAACCCTAAACCCCTAGAAATATCTAACCTTAACCTTAAACCCCCTAGAAATATCTAACCTTAACCCTAAACCCCCTAGAAATAGCATTTCCCCTCATGGGGACTAACAAAATGTCCCCAGTTTGTCAAATTTGTGTTTGTTTGCTATTCTTGTGGGGACCAGAAGTTAAAACACATCCACACACATGTTCATTTCAGTGTGTGTGTGTGTGTGTGTGTGTGTGTGTGTGTGTGTGTGTGTGTGTGTGTGTGTGTGTGTGTGTGTGTGTGTGTGTGTGTGTGTGTGTGTGTGTACCTGCATGAAGGTGTGGCAGTCCTCTACATCGGGCCCTCTGGTCATGTGTTTGAAGCAGTCACAGACGTCAGGCAGGGAACCGGCCTGTTGGACCTCAGCCTGCTGGTTCCTTATCAACGTCAGAGCCACACGGAACAGAATCTTAGAACCCTCGTAGAACAGACAGTCCCAGATACGCAGAACCGTCTGAGGACGAGAACCAAGGAGAGAGACGAGAGTCAGGCTTAATGGGCCGCAGGACAGTCGGGCTTAATGGGCCGCAGGACAGTCTGGCTTAATGGGCCGCAGGACAGTCTGGCTTAATGGGCCGCAGGACAGTCGGGCTTAATGGGCCGCAGGACAGTCGGGCTTAATGGGCCGCAGGACAGTCGGGCTTAATGGGCCACAGGACAGTCGGGCTTAATGGGCCGCAGGACAGTCGGGCTTAATGGGCCGCAGGACAGGTCATCAAGCTGAGATGGTAGACAGTGACACTAGGCATGGTGATGAAATATGTAAAGATTAGTTGACTTAGTTCAGCTCAGCAGACTGACCTGACACACAGAACCCACTCTGCCCTGTAAACCTGATTCAGTCCTGTGGTGGAGCTGAGACACTCTGCCCTGTAAACCTGATTCAGTCCTGTGGTGGAGCTGAGTTCACACTCTGCCCTGATAAACCTGATTCAGTCCTGTGGTGGAGCTGAGTTCACACTCTGCCCTGTAAACCTGATTCAGTCCTGTGGTGGAGCTGAGTTCACACTCTGCCCTGTAAACCTGATTCAGTCCTGTGGTGGAGCTGAGTTCACACTCTGCCCTGTAAACCTGATTCAGTCCTGTGGTGGAGCTGAGTTCACACTCTGCCCTGTAAACCTGATTCAGTCCTGTTGTGGGGCTGAGTTCACACTCTGCCCTGTAAACCTGATTCAGTCCTGTTGTGGGGCTGAGTTCACACTCTGCCCTGTAAACCTGATTCAGTCCTGTGGTGGAGCTGAGTTCACACTCTGCCCAGTAAACCTGATTCAGTCCTGTGGTGGAGCTGAGTTCACACTCTGCCCTGTAAACCTGATTCAGACCTGTGGTGGAGCTGAGTTCACACTCTGCCCTGTAAACCTGATTCAGTCCTGTTGTGGGGCTGAGTTCACACTCTGCCCTGTAAACCTGATTCAGTCCTGTTGTGGGGCTGAGTTCACACTCTGCCCTGTAAACCTGATTCAGTCCTGTTGTGGGGCTGAGTTCACACTCTGCCCTGTAAACCTGATTCAGTCCTGTTGTGGGGCTGAGTTCACACTCTGCCCTGTAAACCTGATTCAGTCCTGTTGTGGGGCTGAGTTCACACTCTGCCCTGTAAACCTGATTCAGTCCTGTTGTGGGGCTGAGTTCACACTCTGCCCTGTAAACCTGATTCAGTCCTGTAGTGGGGCTGAGTTCACACTCTGCCCTGTAAACCTGATTCAGTCCTGTTGTGGGGCTGAGTTCACACTCTGCCCCGTAAACCTGATTCAGTCCTGTGGTGGGGCTGAGTTCACACTCTGCCCTGTAAACCTGATTCAGTCCTGTGGTAGGGCTGAGTTCCCATTCTGCCCTGTAAACCTGATTCAGCCCTGTGGTGGAGCGAGTTCCCATTCTGCCCTGTAAACCTGATTCAGTCCTGTTGTGGGGCTGAGTTCACACTCTGCCCTGTAAACCTGATTCAGTCCTGTTGTGGGGCTGATTCTCTGATAAAGCTCAGCACTGATAAAACATGATTTAATAGCGCTTCTACAACAGATCACGGACCCAAACCTGACTGGGTGTTTACATGTTCAATAGTTACATCAACTTAGTAATAGTACTCCAACAACAACAAAGATTAGGCCAAAGTCCCTCCCCTAAACCCCTAGTCCCTCCCCTAAACCCCTAGTCCCTCCCCTAAACCCCTAGTCCCTCCCCTAACCCCTAGTCCCTCCCCTAAACCCCTAGTCCCCTCCCCTAAACCCCTAGTCCCCCCCCTCGCCCCTAGTCCCCTCCCGTAGTCCCCCCTAGTCCCCTCCCGTAGTCCCCCCTAAACCCCTAGTCCCCTCCCCTAAACCCCTAGTCCCCCCCTAAACCCCTAGTCCCCCCTAAACCCCTAGTCCCCCCCCTAAACCCCTAGTCCCCCCCTAAACCCCTAGTCCCCCCCTAAACCCCTAGTCCCCCCCTAAACCCCTAGTCCCCCCTAAACCCCTAGTCCCCCCTAAACCCCTAGTCCCCCCCTAAACCCCTAGTCCCCCCCTAAACCCCTAGTCCCTCCCCTAAACCCCTAGTCCCCCCCTCGCCCCTAGTCCCCCCCTAAACCCCTAGTCCCCTCCCGTAGTCCCCCCTAAACCCTAGTCCCCTCCCCTAAATCCCTAATCCCTCCCCCAAAACCCCTAGTCCCCCCTCTCACCCCTAGTCCCCCCTCTCACCCCTAGTCCCCCCCCTCTCACCTCTACAGGCAGGACGTCTATGTAGAGACAGATGAACCACCTGGAGACCACCAGGGTCCACATGACGTTGTGTTGCCCCATGGCCTGCCATACAACTGGGGCTTTGGTCCTCACGAGCTCCCCTAAAACCTCCTGGTCCATCTTCAGACCCAGCATGGCCGGGGTGTAGTAGTCTGGACAGGAGACAGACAGGACACACAACTTAGTATCAACAGTCCCTTTCATTACACTGTTGTTTTTTTTACTGTCGTCAAAGTGGACACACACACACACACACACACACACACACACACACACACACACACACACACACACACACACACACACACACACACACCACACCTCAAAGATATGAGCCCTGAACTCAGTGACGAATGTGATCTCAGATCAAATCCACCTGTTTGTCAGAGTGGAGCCCGACTATGCCAAGGTAGAGAGCTGGGGGCGTGATGTCATTTCCTGTGTGACATCATAGGATTACCCCCTCCCTCCCTCCCCTCCGTGTGACGGGACATGAGTCTTAACGAGGCTCAAGACCATGTGACCTCCGCTGGGTTATACATAGACCCACGGCAGGGAGAGAAGATAAACACACCTGGTAGTATCCTGCCCAGTAGAGCGTCCATCAGCCAGAATGATTTCTCCTCATCTTTAGTGATGATGATGAGGTACCCAGCGATGAAGTTCATGCCCTGAAGACAAGACAGTTATTAGATACATATGAATATTGCATTTCAGCCACAATAAATTGTTAATAGTTATAACAGTGTTTTCAAGGTGTTGTTGTTATCTGGAGGTTGTTGACATCCTCTCCTTGACAGCTTAGTGAGGGGCACAACCCATTCTAATTCAACAGCCCTCTCTCTCTCCCTTTGCCTGGCCAATACATTCTAATTCAACAGCCCTCTCTCTCCCTTTGCCTGTCCAATACATTCTAATTCAACAGCCCTCTCTCTCTCTCCCTTTGCCTGGCCAATACATTCTAATTCAACAGCCCCCTCTCTCCCCTTTGCCTGGCCAATACATTCTAATTCAACAGCCCTCTCTCTCTCTCCCTTTGCCTGGCCAACCCATTCTAATTCAACAGCCCCTCTCTCTCCCCTTTGCCTGGCCAATACATTCTAATTCAACAGCCCTCTCTCTCCCCTTTGCCTGGCCAATACATTCTAATTCAACAGCCCCTCTCTCTCCCCTTTGCCTGGCCAATACATTCTAATTCAACAGCCCTCTCTCTCTCTCCCCCTTTGCCTGTCCAATACATTCTAATTCAACAGCCCTCTCTCTCTCCCTTTGCCTGTCCAATACATTCTAATTCAACAGCCCTCTCTCCTCTCCCTTTGCCTGTCCAATACATTCTAATTCAACAGCCCCCCTCTCTCTCTCCCTTTGCCTGTCCAATACATTCTAATTCAACAGCCCTCTCTCTCTCCCCTTTGCCTGTCCAATACATTCTAATTCAACAGCCCTCTCTCTCTCTCCCTTTGCCTGTCCAATACATTCTAATTCAACAGCCCCCTCTCTCTCTCCCTTTGCCTGTCCAATACATTCTAATTCAACAGCCCTCTCTCTCTCCCTTTGCCTGGCCAATACATTCTAATTCAACAGCCCTCTCTCTCTCCCTTTGCCTGTCCAATACATTCTAATTCAACAGCCCTCTCTCTCTCTCCCTTTGCCTGTCCAATACATTCTAATTCAACAGCCCCCTCTCTCTCTCCCTTTGCCTGTCCAATACATTCTAATTCAACAGCCCTCTCTCTCTCCCCCTTTGCCTGTCCAATACATTCTAATTCAACAGCCCTCTCTCTCTCTCCCTTTGCCTGTCCAATACATTCTAATTCAACAGCCCCCTCTCTCTCTCCCTTTGCCTGTCCAATACATTCTAATTCAACAGCCCCTCTCTCTCTCCCTTTGCCTGGCCAATACATTCTAATTCAACAGCCCTCTCTCTCTCTCCCTTTGCCTGTCCAATACATTCTAATTCAACAGCCCCCTCTCTCTCTCCCTTTGCCTGTCCAATACATTCTAATTCAACAGCCCTCTCTCTCTCCCTTTGCCTGGCCAATACATTCTAATTCAACAGCCCTCTCTCTCTCCCTTTGCCTGTCCAATACATTCTAATTCAACAGCCCCCTCTCTCTCCCTTTGCCTGTCCAATACATTCTAATTCAACAGCCCTCTCTCTCTCCCTTTGCCTGGCCAATACATTCTAATTCAACAGCCCTCTCTCTCCCCCTTTGCCTGGCCAATACATTCTAATTCAACAGCCCTCTCTCTCTCCCTTTGCCTGGCCAATACATTCTAATTCAACAGCCCTCTCTCTCTCCCTTTGCCTGTCCAATACATTCTAATTCAACAGCCCTCTCTCTCTCTCCCTTTGCCTGTCCAATACATTCTAATTCAACAGCCCTCTCTCTCCCCCTTTGCCTGGCCAATACATTCTAATTCAACAGCCCTCTCTCTCCCCCTTTGCCTGGCCAATACATTCTAATTCAACAGCCCTCTCTCTCTCTCCCTTTGCCTGTCCAATACATTCTAATTCAACAGCCCTCTCTCTCTCCCTTTGCCTGGCCAATACATTCTAATTCAACAGCCCTCTCTCTCTCCCTTTGCCTGGCCAATACATTCTAATTCAACAGCCCCCTCTCTCTCTCCCTTTGCCTGTCCAATACATTCTAATTCAACAGCCCTCTCTCTCTCTCTCCCTTTGCCTGGCCAACCCATTCTAATTCAACAGCCCCCTCTCTCTCTCCCCCTTTGCCTGGCCAATACATTCTAATTCAACAGCCCTCTCTCTCCCCCTTTGCTTGGCCAATACATTCTAATTCAACAGCCCTCTCTCTCCCCTTTGCCTGGCCAATACATTCTAATTCAACAGCCCCTCTCTCTCTCTCCCTTTGCCTGGCCAATACATTCTAATTCAACAGCCCTCTCTCTCCCTCCCTCCCCCCTTTGCCTGCTAATACAGCCTGTTGCTAAGAGGGAGAGAGAACACGTCTGTATTCTGGTGAATGAGTTCAAAGAGAGGGAGAGATGAACAGGTGGCCAGAGATACACTAAGCATCCCAAAATGGCACCCTATTCCCTATATAGTGCACTACTTTAGACCAGAGTCCTATTCCCTATATAGTGCACTACTTTAGACCAGAGCCCTATTCCCTATATAGTGCACTACTTTAGACCAGAGCCCTATTCCCTATATAGTGCACTACTTTAGACCAGAGTCCTATTCCCTATATAGTGCACTACTTTAGACCAGAGTCCTATTCCCTATATAGTGCACTACTATAGACCAGAGTCCTATTCCCTATAAAGTGCACTACTTTAGACCAGGGCCCTATTCCCTATATAGTGCACTACTTTAGACCAGAGTCCTATTCCCTATATAGTGCATTACTTTAGACCAGAGTCCTATTCCCTATATAGTGCACTACTTTAGACCAGAGTCCTATTCCCTATATAGTGCACTACTTTAGACCAGAGTCCTATTCCCTATATAGTGCATTACTTTAGACCAGAGTCCTATTCCCTATATAGTGCACTACTTTAGACCAGGGCCCTATTCCCTATATAGTGCATTACTTTAGACCAGGGCCCTATTCCCTATATAGTGCACTACTTTAGACCAGGGCCCTATTCCCTATATAGTGCACTACTTTAGACCAGGGCCCTATTCCCTATATAGTGCACTACTTTAGACCAGAGTCCTATTCCCTATATAGTGCACTACTTTAGAACAGGGCCCTATTCCCTATATAATGCACTACTTTAGACCAGGGCCCTATTCCCTATATAGTGCACTACTTTAGACCAGAGCCCTATTCCCTATATAGTGCACTACTTTAGACCAGGGCCCCCTATATAGTGCACTACTTTAGACCAGGGCCCTATTCCCTATATAGTGCACTACTTTAGACCAGAGTCCTATTCCCTATATAGTGCACTACTTTAGACCAGAGCCCTATTCCCTATATAGTGCACTACTATTTTAGACCAGGGCCCTATTCCCTATATAGTGCACTACTTTAGACCAGGGCCCTATTCCCTATATAGTGCACTACTTTAGACCAGGGCCCTATTCCCTATATAGTGCACTACTTTAGACCAGGGCCCTATTCCCTATATAGTGCACTACTTTAGACCAGGGCCCTATTCCCTATATAGTGCACTACTTTAGACCAGAGTCCTATTCCCTATATAGTGCACTACTTTAGACCAGGGTCCTATTCCCTATATAGTGCACTACTTTAGACCAGGGCCCTATTCCCTATATAGTGCACTACTTTAGACCAGAGTCCTATTCCCTATATAGTGCACTACTTTAGACCAGAGCCCTATTCCCTATATAGTGCACTACTTTAGACCAGGGCCCTATTCCCTATATAGTGCACTACTTTAGACCAGGGCCCTATTCCCTATATAGTGCACTACTTTAGACCAGGGCCCTATTCCCTATATAGTGCACTACTTTAGACCAGGGCCCTATTCCCTATATAGTGCACTACTTTAGACCAGAGTCCTATTCCCTATATAGTGCACTACTTTAGACCAGAGTCCTATTCCCTATATAGTGCACTACTTTAGACCAGAGCCCTATTCCCTATATAGTGCATTACTTTAGACCAGGGCCCTATTCCCTATATAGTGCATTACTTTAGACCAGGGCCCTATTCCCTATATAGTGCACTACTTTAGACCAGGGCCATTGGTAAAAATACAGTCTCTAATAAGTAACTATTGGAATTGAGGTGATTTAACGTGTGTTTATTAGTCTGTCTTTTTGACTATCAAACAGAAAAGCTGCCAATGAGAGGGAGACAGAGAGAAGGACTGACTGTACACACACCAAACCTTCAGCCAATATGAGAGGGAGACAGAGAGAAGGACTGACTGTACACACACCAAACCTTCAGCCAATATGAGAGGGAGACAGAGAGAAGGACTGACTGTACACACACCAAACCTTCAGCCAATATGAGAGGGAGACAGAGAGAAGGACTGACTGTACACACACCAAACCTTCAGCCAAACCTTCAGCCAATATGAGAGGGAGACAGAGAGAAGGACTGACTGTACACACACACCAAACCTTCAGCCAATATGAGAGGGAGACAGAGAGAAGGACTGACTGTACACACACCAAACCTTCAGCCAAACCTTCAGCCAATATGAGAGGGAGACAGAGAGAAGGACTGACTGTACACACACCAAACCTTCAGCCAATATGAGAGGGAGACAGAGAGAAGGACTGACTGTACACACACCAAACCTTCAGCCAAACCTTCAGCCAATATGAGAGGGAGACAGAGAGAAGGACTGACTGTACACACACCAAACCTTCAGCCATAATGCTGCTTCTTTGCATTGCAAAAAGGCTGAAAATCTCCCTATCAAATCACACACAGTAGCCTTGTCTATTCGACATGCCGTTCCAACTATAGAATTCCCATTTAGGAACAAAAGCTGATTGAATGATCGAGGAAGGGTTGGGATTCCTGAAAAGGCTAGCAGGTAATGCCTGGACCAGCCACAGGGGGCACTGTGAACACAGTGCAGTAGCAGTGAGGGCTGAGAAACAGTAGAACAGTGTTTCCCAAATCCAG
This sequence comes from Oncorhynchus gorbuscha, assembly GCF_021184085.1. NCBI lineage: Eukaryota > Metazoa > Chordata > Actinopteri > Salmoniformes > Salmonidae > Oncorhynchus > Oncorhynchus gorbuscha. Next base: position 47,064 of record NW_025746642.1, read on the forward strand.
TCTTCCAGGACCCCCTGATCCAACTCAATCAGGTTGATGGTCCGGGGCTACAATAATAATGTGTTGGGGGTCCTGGAGGACTGGAGGTGGGAACCACTGTAGTAGAGGACTGGAGTTGGGAACCACTGTAGTAGAGGACTGGAGGACTGGAGTTGGGAACCACTGTAGTAGAGGACTGGAGTTGAGGACCACTGTAGTAGAGGACTGGAGGACTAGAGTTGGGAACCACTGTAGTAGAGGACTGGAGTTGAGGACCACTGTAGTAGAGGACTGGAGGACTAGAGTTGGGAACCACTGTAGTAGAGGACTGGAGTTGAGGACCACTGTAGTAGAGGACTGGAGTTGGGAACCCCTGTAGTAGAGGACTGGAGGACTAGAGTTGGGAACCACTGTAGTAGAGGACTGGAGTTGAGGACCACTGTAGTAGAGGACTGGAGTTGGGAACCACTGTAGTAGAGGACTGGAGTTGAGGACCACTGTAGTAGAGGACTGGAGGACTGGAGTTGGGAACCCCTGTAGTAGAGGACTGGAGGACTAGAGTTGGGAACCCCTGTAGTAGAGGACTGGAGTTGGGAACCCCTGCAGTAGAGGACTGGAGTTGGGAACCCCTGCAGTAGAGGACTGGAGTTGGGAACCCCTGCAGTAGAGGACTGGAGTTGGGAACCCCTGCAGTAGAGGACTGGAGTTGGGAACCCCTGTAGTAGAGGACTGGAGTTGGGAACCCCTGTAGTAGAGGACTGGAGTTGGGAACCCCTGTAGTAGAGGACTGGAGTTGGGAACCCCTGTAGTAGAGGACTGGAGTTGGGAACCCATGTAGTAGAGGACTGGAGTTGGGAACCCCTGTAGTAGAGGACTGGAGTTGGGAACCCCTGTAGTAGAGGACTGGAGTTGGGAACCCCTGTAGTAGAGGACTGGAGTTGGGAACCCCTGTAGTAGAGGACTGGAGTTGGGAACCCTGTAGTAGAGGACTGGAGTTGGGAACCCCTGTAGTAGAGGACTGGAGTTGGGAACCCCTGTAGTAGAGGACTGGAGTTGGGAACCCTGTAGTAGAGGACTGGAGTTGGGAACCCCTGTAGTAGAGGACTGGAGTTGGGAACCCCTGTAGTAGAGGACTGGAGTTGGGAACCCTGTAGTAGAGGACTGGAGTTGGGAACCCCTGTAGTAGAGGACTGGAGTTGGGAACCCTGTAGTAGAGGACTGGAGTTGGGAACCCCTGTAGTAGAGGACTGGAGTTGGGAACCCCTGTAGTAGAGGACTGGAGTTGGGAACCCCTGTAGTAGAGGACTGGAGTTGGGAACCCCTGTAGTAGAGGACTGGAGTTGGGAACCCCTGTAGTAGAGGACTGGAGTTGGGAACCCCTGTAGTAGAGGACTGGAGTTGGGAACCCCTGTAGTAGAGGACTGGAGTTGGGAACCCCTGTAGTAGAGGACTGGAGTTGGGAACCCCTGTAGTAGAGGACTGGAGTTGGGAACCCCTGTAGTAGAGGACTGGAGTTGGGAACCCCTGTAGTAGAGGACTGGAGTTGGGAACCCCTGTAGTAGAGGACTGGAGTTGGGAACCACTGTAGTAGAGGACTGGAGGAGTTGGGAACCACTGTAGTAGAGGACTGGAGTTGGGAACCACTGTAGTAGAGGAGTGGAGGACTGGAGTTGGGAACCACTGTAGTAGAGGACTGGAGTTGAGGACCACTGTAGTAGAGGACTGGAGGACTGGAGTTGTAGGGGAAACCTGTAGTAGAGGACTGGAGGACTAGAGTTGGGAACCACTGTAGTAGAGGACTGGAGTTGGGAACCACTGTAGTAGAGGACTGGAGTTGGGAACCACTGTAGTAGAGGAGTGGAGGACTAGAGTTGGGAACCACTGTAGTAGAGGACTGGAGTTGAGGACCACTGTAGTAGAGGACTGGAGTTGAGGACCACTGTAGTAGAGGACTGGAGGACTAGAGTTGGGAACCACTGTAGTAGAGGACTGGAGTTGAGGACCACTGTAGTAGAGGACTGGAGTTGAGGACCACTGTAGTAGAGGACTGGAGTTGGGAACCACTGTAGTAGAGGACTGGAGGACTAGAGTTGAGGACCACTGTAGTGGAGGACTAGAGTTGAGGACCACTGTAGTAGAGGACTGGAGTTGAGGACCACTGTAGTAGAGGACTGGAGTTGAGGACCACTGTAGTAGAGGACTGGAGTTGAGGACCACTGTAGTAGAGGACTGGAGTTGAGGACCACTGTAGTAGAGGACTGGAGTTGAGGACCACTGTAGTAGAGGACTGGAGTTGGGAACCACTGTAGTAGAGGACTGGAGTTGAGGACCACTGTAGTAGAGGACTGGAGTTGAGGACCACTGTAGTAGAGGACTGGAGTTGAGGACCACTGTAGTAGAGGACTGGAGTTGGGAACCACTGTAGTAGAGGACTGGAGGACTAGAGTTGAGGACCACTGTAGTAGAGGACTGGAGGACTGGAGTTAGGAACCACTGTAGTAGAGGACTGGAGTTGAGGACCACTGTAGTAGAGGACTGGAGTTGAGGACCACTGTAGTAGAGGACTGGAGTTGAGGACCACTGTAGTAGAGGACTGGAGTTGGGAACCACTGTAGTAGAGGACTGGAGTTGGGAACCACTGTAGTAGAGGACTGGAGTTGGGAACCACTGTAGTAGAGGACTGGAGTTGAGGAACCACTGTAGTAGAGGACTGGAGTTGGGAACCACTGTAGTAGAGGACTGGAGTTGGGAACCACTGTAGTAGAGGACTGGAGTTGGGAACCACTGTAGTAGAGGACTGGAGTTGGGAACCACTGTAGTAGAGGACTGGAGGACTGGAGTTAGGAACCACTGTAGTAGAGGACTGGAGTTGAGGACCACTGTAGTAGAGGACTGGAGTTGAGGACCACTGTAGTAGAGGACTGGAGTTGGGAACCACTGTAGTAGAGGACTGGAGTTGGGAACCACTGTAGTAGAGGACTGGAGTTGGGAACCCTGTAGTAGAGGACTGGAGTTGAGGACCACTGTAGTAGAGGACTGGAGGACTAGAGTTGGGAACCACTGTAGTAGAGGACTGGAGTTGAGGACCACTGTAGTAGAGGACTGGAGGTGGGAACCACTGTAGTAGAGGACTGGAGGACTGGAGTTGGGAACCACTGTAGTAGAGGACTGGAGTTGAGGACCACTGTAGTAGAGGACTGGAGTTGAGGACCACTGTAGTAGAGGACTGGAGTTGAGGACCACTGTAGTAGAGGACTGGAGTTGAGGACCACTGTAGTAGAGGACTGGAGTTGAGGACCACTGTAGTAGAGGACTGGAGTTGAGGACCACTGTAGTAGAGGACTGGAGTTGGGAACCACTGTAGTAGAGGACTGGAGTTGAGGACCACTGTAGTAGAGGACTGGAGTTGAGGACCACTGTAGTAGAGGACTGGAGTTGGGAACCCCTGTAGTAGAGGACTGGAGTTGAGGACCACTGTAGTAGAGGACTGGAGTTGAGGACCACTGTAGTAAAGTTGTAAAAGGTGACTGAGCCTGTAAAGTGGAATCTGAGGCTGCCTGTGGACTCTGGTCTAAAGTAGTGCATTATATAGGGAATAGGGCCCTGGTCTAAAGTAGTGCATTATATAGGGGATAGGGCCCTGGTCTAAAGTAGTGCATTATATAGGGGATAGGGCCCTGATCTAAAGTAGTGTATTATATAGGGGATAGGGCCCTGGTCTAAAGTAGTGCATTATATAGGGAATAGAGCCCTGGTCTAAAGTAGTGCATTATATAGGGGATAGGGCCCTGGTCTAAAGTAGTGCATTATATAGGGAATAGGGCCCTGGTCTAAAGTAGTGCATTATATAGGGAATAGGGCCCTGGTCTAAAGTAGTGCATTATATAGGGAATAGGGCCCTGGTCTAAAGTAGTGCATTATATAGGGAATAGAGCCCTGGTCTAAAGTAGTGCATTATATAGGGGATACGGCCCTGGTCTAAAGTAGTGCATTATATAGGGAATAGGGCCCTGGTCTAAAGTAGTGCATTATATAGGGGATAGGGCCCTGGTCTAAAGTAGTGCATTATATAGGGAATAGAGCCCTGGTCTAAAGTAGTGCATTATATAGGGGATAGGGCCCTGGTCTAAAGTAGTGCATTATATAGGGGATACGGCCCTGGTCTAAAGTAGTGCATTATATAGGGAATAGGACCCTGGTCTAAAGTAGTGCATTATATAGGGAATATGGCCCTGGTCTAAAGTAGTGCATTATATAGGGAATAGGGCCCTGGTCTAAAGTAGTGCATTATATAGGGAATAGGGCCCTGGTCTAAAGTAGTGCATTATATAGGGAATAGGGCCCTGGTCTAAAGTAGTGCATTATATAGGGGATAGGGCCCTGGTCTAAAGTAGTGCATTATATAGGGAATAGGGCCCTGGTCTAAAGTAGTGCATTATATAGGGGATAGGGCCCTGGTCTAAAGTAGTGCATTATATAGGGAATAGGGCCCTGGTCTAAAGTAGTGCATTATATAGGGAATAGGGCCCTGGTCTAAAGTAGTGCATTATATAGGGGTCATTTGGGATGCAAACAAAGAACCGCCAGGTGTAACAGGGTAAACGTACTTGACAGTAGCCCACAGCTGGGTTGTGGTGCGCTAGCAGTACGTTGTACAGGGTTTTCTGGAGACATGGGTTGGACGTCTTGCGGAACTGAATGTTGTCAGGAAAGGTTCTGTTCAGGTCTGCCAGGGAGACAGGTGGTTAGAATCACTACCAAAAAATAACCTGCCGCCAACTCTAAACATCTCTAACCCTTTCAGCTATTTGTCAAGGCAGAGTACAGACAGAGAGACATATCTCAGAGGTCAAGCTCCCGTGTTCAGGTGTATATCAGCTAACCCATGATGATCTATTTTAGCTAACCCATGATGATCTATATCAGTTAACCCATGATGATCTATATAACCCATGATGATCTATATCAGCTAACCCATGATGATCTATATCAGTTAACCCATGATGATCTATATCAGCTAACCCATGATGATCTATATCAGCTAACCCATGATGATCTATATAACCCATGATGATCTATATAACCCATGATGATCTATATAACCCATGATGATCTATATCAGTTAACCCATGATGATCTATATAACCCATGATGATCTATATAACCCATGATGATCTATATAACCCATGATGATCTATATCAGTTAACCCATGATGATCTATATAACCCATGATGATCTATATAACCCATGATGATCTATATAACCCATGATGATCTATATAACCCATGATGATCTATATAACCCATGATGATCTATATAACCCATGATGATCTATATAACCCATGATGATCTATATAACCCATGATGATCTATATAACCCGTGATGATCTATATCAGTTAACCCATGATGATCTACATCAGTTAACCCATGATGATCTATATCAGCTAACCCGTGATGATCTATATCAGCTAACCCATGATGATCTATATAACCCATGATGATCTATATAACCCATGATGATCTATATCAGTTAACCCATGATGATCTATATAACCCATGATGATCTATATAACCCATGATGATCTATATAACCCATGATGATCTATATAACCCATGATGATCTATATAACCCATGATGATCTATATAACCCATGATGATCTATATCAGTTAACCCATGATGATCTATATCAGTTAACCCATGATGATCTATATAACCCATGATGATCTATATAACCCATGATGATCTATATCAGCTAACCCATGATGATCTATATAACCCATGATGATCTATATCAGTTAACCCGTGATGATCTATATCAGTTAACCCGTGATGATCTATATCAGCTAACCCATGATGATCTATATTAGCTAACCCGTGATGATCTATATAACCCATGATGATCTATATAACCCATGATGATCTATATCAGTTAACCCGTGATGATCTATATCAGTTAACCCATGATGATCTATATCAGCTAACCCATGATGATCTATATCAGCTAACCCATGATGATCTATATAACCCATGATGATCTATGTCAGTTAACCCATGATGATCTATATCAGCTAACCCGTGATGATCTATATAACCCATGATGATCTATATCAGCTAACCCATGATGATCTATATAACCCATGATGATCTATGTCAGTTAACCCATGATGATCTATATCAGTTAACCCATGATGATCTATATCAGTTAACCCGTGATGATCTATATAACCCATGATGATCTACATCAGTTAACCCATGATGATCTATATCAGCTAACCCATGATGGTCTATATCAGTTAACCCATGATGATCTATATAACCCATGATGAGGTATATCAGCTAACCCATGATGATCTATATCAGTTAACCCATGATGAGGTATATCAGCTAACCCATGATGATCTATATCAGTGAACCCATGATGATCTATATCAGTGAACCCATGATGATCTATATAACCCATGATGATCTATATAACCCATGATGATCTATATCAGTTAACCCATGATGATCTATATAACCCATGATGATCTATATAACCCATGATGATCTATATCAGTTAACCCATGATGATCTATATAACCCATGATGATCTATATCAGTTAACCCATGATGATCTATATAACCCATGATCTATATAACCCATGATCTATATAACCCATGATGATCTATATAACCCATGATGATCTATATCAGTTAACCCATGATTATCTATATAACCCATGATGATCTATATCAGTTAACCCATGATGATCTATATCAGTTAACCCATGATTATCTATATAACCCATGATGATCTATATCAGTTAACCCATGATGATCTATATCAGTTAACCCATGATTATCTATATAACCCATGATGATCTATATCAGTTAACCCATGATGATCTATATAACCCATGATGATCTATATAACCCATGATGATCTATATCAGTTAACCCATGATTATCTATATAACCCATGATGATCTATATCAGTTAACCCATGATGATCTATATCAGTTAACCCATGATGCTCTATATAACCCATGATGATCTATATCAGTTAACCCATGATTATCTATATAACCCATGATGATCTATATCAGTTAACCCATGATGATCTATATAACCCATGATGATCTATATAACCCATGGTGATCTATATCAGTTAACCCGTGATGATCTATATAACCCATGATGATCTATATCAGTTAACCCGTGATGATCTATATAACCCATGATGATCTATATCAGTTAACCCATGATGATCTATATCAGTTAACCCGTGATGATCTATATCAGTTAACCCGTGATGATCTATATCAGTTAACCCGTGATGATCTATATAACCCATGATGATCTATATCAGTTAACCCATGATGATCTATATAACCCATGATGATCTATATAACCCATGATGATCTACATCAGTTAACCCATGATGATCTATATCAGTTATCCCATGATGATCTATATCAGTTATCCCATGATGATCTATATCAGTTAACCCATGATGATCTATATCAGTTAACCCGTGATGATCTATATAACCCATGATGATCTATATAACCCATGATGATCTATATCAGTTAACCCATGATGATCTATATAACCCATGATGATCTATATCAGTTAACCCGTGATGATCTATATCAGTTAACCCGTGATGATCTATATAACCCATGATGATCTATATAACCCATGATGATCTATATAACCCATGATGATCTATATAACCCATGATGATCTACATCAGTTAACCCATGATGATCTATATCAGTTAACCCATGATGATCTATATCAGCTAACCCATGATGATCTATATCAGTTAACCCATGATGATCTATATAACCCATGATGATCTATATCAGCTAACCCATGATGATCTATATCAGCTAACCCATGATGATCTATATCAGTTAACCCATGATGATCTATATAACCCATGATGATCTATATCAGCTAACCCATGATGATCTATATCAGTTAACCCATGATGATCTATATAACCCATGATGATCTATATCGGTTAACCCGTGATGATCTATATAACCCATGATGATCTATATCAGCTAACCCGTGATGATCTATATAACCCATGATGATCTATATAACCCATGATGATCTATATCAGTTAACCCATGATGATCTATATCAGCTAACCCGTGATGATCTATATAACCCATGATGATCTATATCAGCTAACCCATGATGATCTATATAACCCATGATGATCTATATCAGTTAACCCATGATGATCTATATCAGTTAACCCATGATGATCTATATCAGTTAACCCGTGATGATCTATATAACCCATGATGATCTACATCAGTTAACCCATGATGATCTATATCAGCTAACCCATGATGGTCTATATCAGTTAACCCATGATGATCTATATAACCCATGATGAGGTATATCAGCTAACCCATGATGATCTATATCAGTTAACCCATGATGAGGTATATCAGCTAACCCATGATGATCTATATCAGTGAACCCATGATGATCTATATCAGTGAACCCATGATGATCTATATAACCCATGATGATCTATATAACCCATGATGATCTATATAACCCATGATGATCTATATCAGTTAACCCATGATGATCTAACCCATGATGATCTATATAACCCATGATGATCTATATCAGTTAACCCATGATGATCTATATAACCCATGATGATCTATATCAGTTAACCCATGATGATCTATATAACCCATGATCTATATAACCCATGATCTATATAACCCATGATGATCTATATAACCCATGATGATCTATATCAGTTAACCCATGATTATCTATATAACCCATGATGATCTATAGTTAACCCATGATGATCTATATCAGTTAACCCATGATTATCTATATAACCCATGATGATCTATATCAGTTAACCCATGATGATCTATATAACCCATGATGATCTATATAACCCATGATGATCTATATAGTTAACCCATGATGATCTATATAACCCATGATGATCTATATCAGTTAACCCATGATGATCTATATCAGTTAACCCATGATGATCTATATAACCCATGATGATCTATATCAGTTAACCCATGATTATCTATATAACCCATGATGATCTATATCAGTGAACCCATGATGATCTATATAACCCATGATGATCTATATCAGTTAACCCGTGATGATCTATATAACCCATGATGATCTATATCAGTTAACCCGTGATGATCTATATAACCCATGATGATCTATATCAGTTAACCCATGATGATCTATATCAGTTAACCCGTGATGATCTATATCAGTTAACCCGTGATGATCTATATAACCCGTGATGATCTATATAACCCATGATGATCTATATCAGTTAACCCATGATGATCTATATAACCCATGATGATCTATATAACCCATGATGATCTACATCAGTTAACCCATGATGATCTATATCAGTTATCCCATGATGATCTATATAACCCATGATGATCTATATCAGTTAACCCATGATGATCTATATCAGTTAATGATGATCTATATAACCCATGATGATCTATATAACCCATGATGATCTATATCAGTTAACCCATGATGATCTATATAACCCATGATGATCTATATCAGTTAACCCATGATGATCTATATCAGTTAACCCGTGATGATCTATATAACCCATGATGATCTATATAACCCATGATGATCTATATAACCCATGATGATCTATATAACCCATGATGATCTACATCAGTTAACCCATGATGATCTATATCAGTTAACCCATGATGATCTATATCAGTTAACCCATGATGATCTATATCAGTTAACCCGTGATGATCTATATAACCCATGATGATCTATATCAGTTAACCCATGATGATCTATATTAGTTAACCCGTGATGATCTATATCAGTTAACCCATGATGATCTATATAACCCATGATGATCTATATCAGTTAACCCGTGATGATCTATATAACCCATGATGATCTATATCAGCTAACCCGTGATGATCTATATCAGTTAACCCGTGATGATCTATATAACCCATGATGATCTATATAACCCATGATGATCTATATCAGTTAACCCATGATGATCTATATCAGTTAACCCATGATGATCTATATCAGCTAACCCATGATGATCTATATTAGCTAACCCATGATGATCTATATCAGCTAACCCATGATGATCTACATCAGCTAACCCATGATGATCTACATCAGCTAACCCATGATGATCTACATCAGTTAACCCATGATGATCTACATCAGTTAACCCATGATGATCTATATAACCCATGATGATCTATATCAGCTAACCCATGATGATCTATATAACCCATGATGATCTATATTAGCTAACCCGTGATGATCTATATTAGCTAACCCGTGATGATCTAACTAACCCATGATGATCTATATATTAGCTAATGATGACTATATTAGCTAACCCATGATGATCTATATAGTTAACCCATGATGATCTATATAGTTAACCCATGATGATCTATAGCTAAGTGATGAATTAGCTAACCCATGATGATCTAACCCATGATGAGTTAACCCCCTATGCTAACCCGTGATGATCTATATTAGCTAACCCGTGATGATCTATATTAGCTAACCCATGATGATCTATATTAGCTAACCCATGATGATGTATATTAGCTAACCCATGATGATCTATATTAGCTAACCCGTGATGATCTATATTAGCTAACCCATGATGACGTATATTAGCTAACCCGTGATGATCTATATTAGCTAACCCATGATGACGTATATTAGCTAACCCGTGATGATCTATATTAGCTAACCCATGATGATCTATATTAGCTAACCCATGATGATCTATATTAGCTAACCCATGATGATCTATATTAGCTAACCCATGATGATCTATATTAGCTAACCCATGATGACTATATTAGCTAACCTGTGATGAGGTATATTAGCTAACCTGTGATGAGGTATATTAGCTAACCTGTGATGAGGTATATTAGCTAACCTGTGCGTATGGAGTCTACCAGCTTGGGGTCGTGCTGTTGCTTCGTAGTGTCCAGTAGAGAGTGATAGTATCCTGGGTTCTTCTCCAGGTGCTCCTGGGCCCCACTTGCTGACATCCAGACCAACCCTCGGTGCTCGTTGGGCACGCCCTTACGCACATACCGCTTCACTGTGGGAGTGCTTCATAAGTCAGTGATACAACTTAAGTCTCTTTTCCTCCCTCTCTCTCACACACACACACACACACACACACACACACACACACACACACACACACACAGGAAGCCTAAGTATTGTCCATTTGTTTACTCCACTTGGGGGAGGGGTGGAGGGTTAAGGGAAGATAAATAACTTTTTTTAAATAAATAAATATTTACAAATCAAAATAATAAAATATAATAAAATACAGTACCAGTCACAAGCTTGGACACCTACTCATTCAAGGGTTTCTCTTTATTTTTCTACATTGTAGAATAATAGTGAAGACATCAGAACTATGATAAAATATCACATATGGAATCATGTAGTAACCACAAACAAAGTGTGTGAAACAAATGAAAATATATTTTATTTTTCAGATTCTTCAAAGTAGAAAAGTTGCATCTTTGCCTTGAGGACAGCATTGCTCACTCTTGGCATTCTGTCCACCAGCCTGGTTAGAGAAGACAATGCTTCTACTAGTCAAGACTCAATCTCACAGGCACAAACAGGACTCGAGTTGGGCTACCACGGTAACCTCCGCCCTTAAAATGGGGCAGGTGAACATCTTTGTTTAATCTGTGGTATTTTAGTTAATAGACTTGGGATACAAAAAATCTAATTAAACAAAATACCACATTACTTCTTAGATTTATTGTTTTAGAGATATCTGTTTTTTTGTGTTTTGTTGGTGTCATTTTAGCAGACAAAATATATATTGTCGCTGTTAAAAAAATATATCTAAATAGTTGATTTTATGCTCTGATGAAGTCCCACTCACCCTTGATGCTCTTCTCCAGCCGTCCCCGTCCCTGCAACAGCCTGGACCATCTGATGGACCTCCTGGTGAGCACGGCCAGGTACTCTGACATCAACTCCTCATACGACTCATAGTCAAAGTCCTCCAACCGCTCAAAGCCATACGGGTCCACACTGAAACAGAGTCACAGCCAACGGGTCCACACTGAAACAGAGTCACAGCCATACGGGTCCACACTGAAACAGAGTCACAGCCAAACGGAGTCACAGCCAAACAGAGTCCACACTGAAACAGAGTCACAGCCAAACGGAGTCACAGCCAAACAGAGTCCACACTGAAACAGAGTCACAGCCAAACAGAGTCACAGCCAAACAGAGTCCACACTGAAACAGAGTCACAGCCAAACAGAGTCCACACTGAAACAGAGTCACAGCCAAACGGAGTCCACACTGAAACAGAGTCACAGCCAAACAGAGTCCACACTGAAACAGAGTCACAGCCATACGGGTCCACACTGAAACAGAGTCACAGCCATACGGGTCCACACTGAAACAGAGTCACAGCCAAACAGAGTCCACACTGAAACAGAGTCCACACTGAAACAGAGTCACAGCCAAACGGAGTCCACACTGAAACAGAGTCACAGCCAAACGGGTCCACACTGAAACAGAGTCACAGCCATATCGGTCCACACTGAAACAGAGACACAGCCATATCGGTCCACACTGAAACAGAGTCACAGCCATATCGGTCCACACTGAAACAGAGTCACAGCCAAACGGAGTCCACACTGAAACAGAGTCACAGCGAAACGGAGTCCACACTGAAACAGAGTCACAGCCAAACGGAGTCCACACTGAAACAGAGTCACAGCCAAACGGAGTCACAGCCAAACAGAGTCCACACTGAAACAGAGTCACAGCCAAACAGGTCCACACTGAAACAGAGTCACAGCCAAACGGAGTCCACACTGAAACAGAGTCACAGCCAAACAGAGTCCACACTGAAACGGAGTCACAGCCAAACGGAGTCCACACTGAAACAGAGTCCACACTGAAACGGAGTCACAGCCAAACGGGTCCACACTGAAACAGAGTCACAGCCAAACGGGTCCACACTGAAACAGTCACAGCCAAACAGAGTCACAGCCATACGGAGTCTAGCTAGCAGGAGTCAGAAACTAAGTCAATCTAAAGGGGATAGTGAGCGACGAGCGTAGTGAGACTGGTGAGTAGTAGTAGCATGTTTGGGAATCTGTTGTTTGCTATGGAATCTGGACACAGACTGGCCCTTTATAAGACCAGACACATTCTCCATTCAGCAGGACTAGATTTAATAAGATCTTAGAGCAATGATATCATGTGGATTAGTGACCTGATGGGATTTTCCCACTTGAATACTGAGAAGTGGTTGAGTAAAACCACACTGTGGAAAGGAAGGAGGAGGAGGAGGAAAGGAAGAATGAGCCCTGAGAGACAACCAATGTTATTATAGTGAACTAAAACATTTTAAAAAGTTAGAAAAACTAAAAAACGATTATATTTTACTCCAAAACAAACTAGTATAAATACAAATATTTTTTAAATCATGATGTATGTTTTAACTAATAGAAATAAAAACACTCAACTATAATCACCTTGGGGGCCACAACGTGTAACCCGATCATGTAGAAAAAGATAACCTAAAACCCCTCAGTGAACTTCAACAACGCGTTGCACTGACAGCCTAATGTTTTGGTTGGGAACTTGTCCTAGCCAGCAATGTCCATCGATTACACTGTGTTTAAATGTTCACAACAGCGGAGGACGCCTGTGCATAGAGCACAACACGTGTGACTAGCTACTAAAACGTGTGTAATCTCCATGGTGGGGGACGGGGTGTCGGGTGGAGGCAGCTTGGAATAGCGCACATGCCATTACGAAGGACGGAGTCCAACAGTCCTCTCATTCTCAACACATCAACGTCGCTACTGTATGAGGTAGCTTTGCAAAACACAAGTACAACAAACACCTGCCGTGGTTTTTGTCGTTAGCCAGATTGACCAGCTCGCGTTGGCCATTTTTTTGTTTTGTTTTTACATTACTCTCCCTAAAATTGTTTAACTTTTGTTTAACGCTAAGAACATTAAAACGGTCAGGTGTATGGTGATAGGGACGTGCAAAAATATGCAAAGCTTCGTAGCCAGCTAGTTTTTTAAGTTGGCATGTAACTTTTGCAGGTTATACAGTGTCTACCTGTGCACTCTCTCTTTGGCGCTGCTGCCGCTGGGAGGAGAGTTGATAGTTGAGTTCAGGCTGCGAAGTTGCGGCGAGCGAAGCCTGTTCGCTTTGTTGTTTTTCTTTTCCATGAGTTAACCCAAATATATTCCAAAATATGCCGTGGAAATATGGCCGAAACGCGTAGTTAATCGCAGTAGGCTATTCTGTAGTCCAAAAGTTGAAACGGTATCGCTGCTCTCTCCATGAAGCGAGTCCCACAACTGCAAGTCCCAGGCGTGGACTCGGATGCCGATCAGGGACAGTCGAAGAGTCACTCGATGTCCCAGACAGTCAAACTACGGAGAGTTGTATTGACCCACCCGAGGCACAAGCTAATTTAGCTGGAAGTAGAGAGTAAAAGTGTCTCGATCTTTCATCCTATCTGGAAGAGAGAAACCCGTTTATGCACCTGGATTTTTACTTTGGTGGCTGAAACTGGAGAGCAACCGCAATCTGGTAACAACTATGCGAAACGCGATCGGCTGACTCCACAGCGTCTCGAAACATGGTCCATAATTAATAAATATATTGAAATGTCTATGAATCTGCCGAGTGGTTTCTTTCCATGTTTTCCAAGGTAGAACGCCTGACTGTGCCCGAGCTCCGCTTAGCCTCGGGGCACATGTCAATCAAGCATGAGCGGGAAATAGAACCGCCCTCTAATAAATATTCTAGGTACGCAAAAACGATCAGCGATGAAATAACAAACCTATTCGATTATATATAATCACATCTCATTTTCTTACATTTTACCTCGTAATATACTAGGTTTACAAAATGTCCACAATGCCACGTCATGATGAAGGAATAGGGAAACCCTTCTGACGCTTACCTTTAGCCACTCCCCCTGGCAGGTGATTTTTACAGTAGATGACGTCATGCATCACACATACCATGACACAAATCATTGTTTAAAAAAAAAAAAATCTCTGTTAAAATTCTGAAATTAATATTTGAAGTAGCTACATCTTCAAATTAGTATGAATCTAAGGTCATATCCTCATATACAGTTTTTTTTTCCTTCTTCCAGAAACAAATGTATGTCTTTGTGTGTTTGAGCTTTACCCATCAATACAAGTGCACATCGTCCATTTCTTAGCATTAAAATAGTGTGTTTAGGGCTGTTTTTCCACCCGTCAGTGAAAGGCGCCTGGTGTGAATAGTATGAGATAAGTGGGTTATTTCCCCAGGTCATAGTCCATGTCTGTAGCCAAAACACTGGCAGTAAGGGCACATTTACTGTGTTGGTGTGAATAGTATGAGATAAGTGGGTTATTTCCCCAGGTTATAGTCCATGTCTGTAGCCAAAACACTGGCAGTAAGGGCACATTTACTGTGTTGGTGTGAATAGTATGAGATAAGTGGGTTATTTCCCCAGGTCATAGTCCATGTCTGTAGCCAAAACACTGGCAGTAAGGGCACATTTACTGTGTTGGTGTGAATAGTATGAGATAAGTGGGTTATTTCCCCAGGTCATAGTCCATGTCTGTAGCCAAAACACTGGCAGTAAGGGCACATTTTTACTGTGTTGATGTGAATAGTATGAGATAAGTGGGTTATTTCCCCAGGTCATAGTCCATGTCTGTAGCCAAAACACTGGCAGTAAGGGCACATTTACTGTGTTGGTGTGAATAGTATGAGATAAGTGGGTTATTTCCCCAGGTCATAGTCCATGTCTGTAGCCAAAACACTGGCAGTAAGGGCACATTTACTGTGTTGGTGTGAATAGTATGAGATAAGTGGGTTATTTCCCCAGGTCATAGTCCATGTCTGTAGCCAAAACACTGGCAGTGAGGGCACATTTACTGTGTTGTGGTTGTAGAACATCTAGCTGGCACACAAACAACCTGTGTGGGTGTATCTGTCACCTTGGAACATTCCAGAAAAAAAATGAACCCTCTGGGGGTCAACATTTGAACAAAGATTCTCTTGTAAAACTTCATTGATACATGTCGCGGCCAAATATGTCCCTGATCTCTGAGATTATTCTAATGACATTAAATGAAATGTATGGTGCTTTAGTTCCGGTTTACTTGTGATAAACGACAATAGTCACGAGCCTTCGGGAGAGTATAGATACGCCAAGGTCAGTAGAGCTATAACTCAAACCGGCTAATGAATGAAAGGTTGATTAGAAGGGAACAGTAAAAGTGTTTCAGATTGATCACAACGTCAACAATACAATAACTACAAGATAAGGGATTGAGTTTCTTTAATCTGATAAAGAGCAGAGGTTCGTTTGACTCTGTTGTCATAGCTACAGTTTAAGTCCTGATATTATTGCTTCACATTGTTTTCCACGAAAATCCCATTCTAAAGATTTAGGCTTAGTCAATTTTTAACACCACTGTTCTGTTTGTCTTTCCACTGTTACAGTACGGACGACACACACACACACACACACACACACACACACACACACACACACACACACACACACACACACACACACACACACACACACACACACACACACACACACACACACACACACACACACACACACACACACACACGCTACTCTACTTAGAGCATTACACACACGCTACTCTACTTAGAGCATTACACAGCTTCTGAGTAATCACCACACGTAGAGCGTAGGCTGCTTCCTGCAACCCCACGGCTTTCAGAGGACAGCAACACATGGGGTAGCTGACATGACCTTGAAGGTGTATCGTGTTTCACTGTGAGGAGAGAGAAAGTTCAGAAGGCTTTTATCTTTCACAGACGGACGCATCACTGAAGTCAGAGTGAGTGGACGAGTAACTTAGAAATTAAAAGTATCTGTGAATCGGATGATTCTGGGTTTATGAATCAGTTTCGCAGAAGGGTCGCTGTAGTTTAACGTCCTGTACTTTGGTCTCTCCTGCTTTTCTGTCTGTAGTCTTTCTGGCTCTGCAACATTCGAACCACGCGTAGTGATGACATCATCTTCGTGTGACATCACAGCGCAACCCTGCCCCTCCCCCTCATGACATGTCACCTCCCCCTCCCCACTTTGCAGTGCCATGGGGACATTTACTTCCTGTTTGGCTTCATGTGGGCGGTGCTCCTGGTTGAACATTGTGGGCGCTGATGGCAGGAAGCAAAGGTCAAGATCAGGGGTTGTGGGGACAGAGGTCATGACATCAGGGGTTGTGGGGACAGAGGTCATGACATCAGGGGTTGTGGGGACAGAGGTCATGACATCAGGGGTTGTGGGGACAGAGGTCATGACATCAGGGGTTGTGGGGACAGAGGTCATGACATCAGGGGTTGTAGATTCAGAAGGTGGGGGTGAGAGGCTGGCATTATGGGCCTGGCCCAGTTCTGATGGTTCTGATTCTGAGCCGTGGGCCCTCCTAGGGATGGGGTATCTGGGCTGGCTTCTCTGGGTGGACCGGGGTTGGGGTGGATCCATGTACTGTTTTCTCCAGGGGTAGGAGAGATGTGAGCCATCCAGGGTCCTGGTTTTGAACCCTAACCCTGAGTATTTCTGTACTGGTGGATCCACAGAGGAAGCTAGTGCCCACACAGGAGGACAAGGGAGCAGCGTTGCCAGGTACCCAGACTGCAAGGCCTCTACCTCAGGTATCCCTACCTGGGGTGCTGGGGGAGACCACTGGACCACTGCAGCAGAGCAGAGCAGCTCTACCTGCACATAGCTGAGCTCCTGACCTAAGACCTGTACCTTTAATTCCCTATCTGAAACCTGTGCCTTGACATCCTGACCTATAACCCGTGCCTTGTGTTCCTGACCTGTAACATGTGCCTTGTGTTCCTGACCTGTAACCTGTGCCTTGACCTCCTGACCTGAAACTTCAACTTCATTGTCTTGATCAGGATCCTGATGTTCCTGATGTGAAGCCTGTACCACCACTTCCTGACCCACTGAAGCCTTAACTTCAATGTTTTCACTCTGAACCTTTAGCTCCTTGTTAAATTCTGAACCATGGCCTTCTCGTCTTTGACCTGAGCTAACAATCTGTTCTTGGTTCGTACCCAGAGTCTCTACCTGTTGGTTCGTACCCAGAGTCTTTACCTGTTGATTAGCACCCCAAACTTCTACCTCCTTAATTGAATCCTGAATCTGACCTTCAGCTTCTTGATCTGAACCTGGAGCCCTTATCTGCTTATTGACTACAGAGTGACCTTTCACCTTCTGATTCAGACCAGCTACTGTCTTCTCTGATCCTCTATCTCCTTCCTGTACTCCATAGGGGTTCTCTTTCCTCTGCTGTCCCCAGCCTTTACTCTTAACCTGTTGCTTCACTGAACTCTGACCTTTGACGGGTTGACCTGGTTGACCTAAGCGCTGTTGTCCCTGTTCTTCCTGACGACTCACCAATTCATTGACACGTCCAGATGAGCTGGTACCAGGAGAGGAGCTTTTCCTCTGGCAACTGATGTCACTTCCCCGGTGCACCGTCGCCATGGTTTCAAACTTGTCCATTACGGCAGACAGTAGCTGCCCCTTGCCGATCGGTCGGGGTCTTTTCGACGCTCCTCCCCCCTGTGTGGCCCCTCCCCTCTCTTTCTGCGTTGCTGCGGCAAACCTGGCCAGCACATCCTTAACAGTGTTCCCCTTTCTCACTCCACGTCCTGTTTTGGGAACGCAGCCCTCAACCTGTCCACTAGGGGTCTCTCTGCCATGCCTCTGGCTCCCACAGCCTCCCCCTCCACCCCCTCTGGAGGACAGTGCCAGGGCCCCCACCTCCCGGCGGTGAGTGAACGGAGGGTTGGGGGTGTTCCTCAGGAACTTGGCCTGGAGAAGCTGGAAGGAGGTGAGGCGTCTTGAGACGTCGCTCCCTGCCGGTCGACCTCCACACCTGCTGAACTGGGGCACCTCCAACCCCACACTGATCTCCAGCCCTAACCTCTCAGGGGGCCTCGCGGTGGGGCTCCGGCCGGGCAGGTCCTGGGTTAGGTAGTGGAGCAGGCTCTCCAGAACCCCTCTGAACTCCGGGCGGGTCGTCCGGTCCCAAACCAGCCTCCTCAGAGTTCTGGTGTCCACAATGAGGCCTGATGGCCCTGCATTCACTGCTCTCTCTGCTCTGTAGGGAAACATAAGGGCCTAGCTTTGTTCTCAGGACAGAACAGGGAACATAGAAATATAATCTAGATTGTATTTCTGTGACGGAAACATCCTGTGATAGGGCTTACTAACCTCGACCATCTCTGTACTACTATAACCTCTACCATCTCTGTACTATAACCTCTATCATCTCTGTACTGTAACCTCTACCATCTCTGTACTGTAACCTCTATCATCTCTGTACTATAACCTCTATCTCTACTATAACCTCTACCATCTCTGTACTATAACCTCTACCATCTCTGTACTATAACCTCTACCATCTCTGTACTATAACCTCTACCATCTCTAACCTCTACCATAACCTCTACCATCTCTGTACTATAACCTCTACCATCTCTGTACTATAACCTCTACCATCTCTGTACTATAACCTCTACCATCTCTGTACTATAACCTCTACCATCTCTGTACTATAACCTCTACCATCTCTGTACTAACCTCTACCACCTATAACCTCTACCATCTCTGTACTATAACCTCTACCATCTCTGTACTATAACCTCTACCATCTCTGTACTATAACCTCTACCATCTCTGTACTATAACCTCTACCATCTCTGTACTATAACCTCTACCATCTCTGTACTATAACCTCTACCATCTCTGTACTATAACCTCTACCATCTCTGTACTACTATAACCTCTACCATCTCTGTAACCTCTACCATCTCTATAACCTCTACCATCTCTGTACTATAATCTCTCTAACCCATCTCTGTACTATAACCTCTACCATCTCTGTACTATAACCTCTACCATCTCCTCTCTACCATCTCTGTACTATAACCTCTACCATCTCTGTACTATAACCTCTACCATCTCTGTACTATAACCTCTACCATCTCTACTATAACCTCTACCATCTCTGTACTATAACCTCTACATAACCTCTACCATCTCTGTACTATAACCTCTACCATCTCTGTACTATAACCTCTACCATCTCTACTATAACCTCTACCATCTCTAACCTCTACCATCTCTGTACTACTCTACCAACTATAACCTCTACCATCTCTGTACTATAACCTCTACCATCTCTGTACTATAACCTCTACCATCTCTGTACTATAACCTCTACCATCTCTGTACTATAACCTCTACCATCTCTGTACTATAACCTCTACCATCTCTGTACTATAACCTCTACCATCTCTGTACTATAACCTCTACCATCTCTGTACTATAACCTCTACCATCTCTGTACTATAACCTCTACCATCTCTGTACTATAAACCATCTCTACTATAACCTCTACCATCTCTGTACTATAACCTCTACCATCTCTGTACTATAACCTCTACCATCTCTGTACTATAACCTCTACCATCTCTGTACTATAACCTCTACCATCTCTGTACTATAACCTCTACCATCTCTGTACTATAACCTCTACCATCTCTGTACTATAACCTCTACCATCTCTGTACTATAAACTGTACTATAACCTACCATCTCTGTACTATAACCTCTACCATCTCTGTACTATAACCTCTACCATCTCTGTACTATAACCTCTACCATCTCTACTATAACCATCTCTGTACTATAACCTCTACCATCTCTGTACTATAACCTCTACCATCTCTGTACTATAACCTCTACCATCTCTGTACTATAACCTCTACCATCTCTGTACTATAACCTCTACCATCTCTGTACTATAACCTCTACCATCTCTGTACTATAACCTCTACCATCTCTGTACTATAACCTCTACCATCTCTGTACTATAACCTCTACCATCTCTGTACTACTATAACCTCTACCATCTCTGTACTATAACCTCTACCATCTCTGTACTATAACCTCTACCATCTCTGTACTATAACCTCTACCATCTCTGTACTATAACCTCTACCATCTCTGTACTGTACTATAACCTCTACCATCTCTGTACTATAACCTCTACCATCTCTGTACTATAACCTCTACCATCTCTGTACTATAACCTCTACCATCTCTGTACTATAACCTCTACATCTCTGTACTATAACCTCTACCATCTCTGTACTATAACCTCTACCATCTCTACCATCTCTGTACTATAACCTCTACCATCTCTGTACTATAACCTCTAACCTACTACCTGTATAACCTCTACCATCTCTGTACTATAACCTCTACCATCTCTGTACTATAACCTCTACCATCTCTGTACTATAACCTCTACCATCTCTGTACTATAACCTCTATCTCTGTACTATAACCTCTACCATCTCTGTACTATAACCTCTACCATCTCTGTACTGTAACCTCTACCATCTCTGTACTATAACCTCTACCATCTCTGTACTATAACCTCTACCATCTCTGTACTATAACCTCTACCATCTCTGTACTATAACTATAACCTCTACCATCTCTGTACTATAACCTCTACCATCTCTGTACTATAACCTCTACCATCTCTGTACTATAACCTCTACCATCTCTGTACTATAACCTCTACTACTATAACCTCTACCATCTCTGTACTATAACCTCTACCATCTCTGTACTATAACCTCTACCATCTCTGTACTATAACCTCTACCATCTCTGTACTATAACCTCTACCATCTCTGTACTATAACCTCTACCATCTCTGTACTATAACCTCTACCATCTCTGTATAACCTCTACCATCTCTGTACTATAACCTCTACCATCTCTGTATCTCTGTACTATAACCTCTACCATCTCTGTACTATAACCTCTACCATCTCTGTACTATAACCTCTATCTCTGTACTATAACCTCTACCATCTCTATAACCTCTACCATCTCTGTACTATAACCTCTACCATCTCTACTATACTATAACCTCTACCATCTCTGTACTATAACCTCTACCATCTCTGTACTATAACCTCTACCATCTCTGTACTATAACCTCTACCATCTCTGTACTATAACCTCTACCATCTCTGTACTATAACCTCTACCATCTCTGTACTATAACCTCTACTACTATAACCTCTACCATCTCTGTACTATAACCTCTACCATCTCTGTACTATAACCTCTACCATCTCTGTACTATAACCTCTACCATCTCTGTACTATAACCTCTACCATCTCTGTACTATAACCTCTACCATCTCTGTACTATAACCTCTACCATCTCTGTACTATAACCTCTACCATCTCTGTACTATAACAACCTCTACCATCTCATCTCTGTACTATAACCTCTACCATCTCTACTATAACCTCTACCATCTCTGTACTATAACCTCTACCATCTCTGTACTATAACCTCTACCATCTCTGTACTATAACCTCTACCATCTCTGTACTAATAACCTCTACCATCTCTGTACTATAACCTCTACCATCTCTGTACTATAACCTCTACCATCTCTACTAACCTCTACCATCTCTGTACTATAACCTCTACCATCTCTGTACTATAACCTCTACCATCTCTGTACTATAACCTCTACCATCTCTGTACTATAACCTCTACCATCTCTGTACTATAACCTCTACCATCTCTGTACCTCTATAACCTCTACCATCTCTGTACTATAACCTCTACCATCTCTGTACTATAACCTCTACTACTATAACCTCTACCATCTCTGTACTATAACCTCTACCATCTCTGTACTATAACCTCTACCATCTCTGTACTATAACCTCTACCATCTCTGTACTATAACCTCTACCATCTCTGTACTATAACCTCTACCATCTCTGTACTATAACCTCTACCATCTACTATAACCTCTACCATCTCTGTACTATCTCTGTACTATAACCTCTACCATCTCTGTACTATAACCTACTATAACCCATCTCTGTACTATAACCTCTACCATCTCTATAACCTCTACCATCTCTGTACTATAACCTCTACCATCTCTGTACTATAACCTCTATCTCCATCTCTGTACTATAACCTCTACCATCTCTGTACTATAACCTCTACCATCTCTGTACTATAACCTCTACCATCTCTGTACTATAACCTCTACTACTATAACCTCTACCATCTCTGTACTATAACCTCTACCATCTCTGTACTATAACAACCTCTACCATCTCTGTACTATAACCTCTACCATCTCTGTACTATAACCTCTCATCTGTACTATAACCTCTACCATCTCTGTACTATAACCTCTACCATCTCTGTACTATAACCTCTACCATCTCTGTACTATAACCTCTACCATCTCTGTACTATAACCTCTACCATCTCTGTACTATAACCTCTACTACTATAACCTCTACCATCTCTGTACTATAACCTCTACCATCTCTGTACTATAACCTCTACCATCTCTGTACTATAACCTCTACCATCTCTGTACTAACCTCTAACCTCTACCATCTCTGTACTATAACCTCTACCATCTCTGTACTATAACCTCTACCATCTCTGTACTACTAACCTCTACCATCTCTGTACTATAACCTCTACCATCTCTGTACTATAACCTCTACCATCTCTGTACTATAACCTCTACCATCTCTGTACTATAACCTCTACCATCTCTGTACTATAACCTCTACCATCTCTGTACTATAACCTCTACCATCTCTGTACTATAACTGTACTATCTACCATCTCTGTACTATAACCTCTACCATCTCTGTACTATAACCTCTACCATCTCTGTACTATAACCTCTACCATCTCTGTACTATAACCTCTACCATCTCTGTACTATAACCATCTCTACTATAACCTCTACCATCTCTACTATAACCTCTACCATCTACTATAACCTCTACCATCTCTGTACTATAACCTCTACCATCTCTGTACTATAACCTCTACCATCTCTGTACTATAACCTCTACCATCTCTATAACCTCTACCATCTCTACTATAACCTCTACCATCTCTGTACTATAACCTCTACCATCTCTGTACTATAACCTCTACCATCTCTGTACTATAACCTCTACCATCTCTGTACTATAACCTCTACCATCTCTGTACTATAACCATCTCTGTACTCTAACCTCTACCATCTCTGTACTATAACCTCTACCATCTCTGTACTATAACCTCTACCATCTCTGTACTATAACCTCTACCATCTCTATAACCTCTACCATCTCTGTACTATAACCTCTACCATCTCTGTACTATAACCTCTACCATCTCTGTACTATAACCTCTACCATCTCTGTACTATAACCTCTACCATCTCTGTACTATAACCTCTACCATCTCTGTACTATAACCTCTACCATCTCTGTACTATAACCTCTACCATCTCTGTATCTCTGTACTATAATAACCTCTAACCTCTACCATCTCTGTACTATAACCTCTACCATCTCTCTATAACCTCTACTATAACCTCTACCATCTCTGTACTATAACCTCTACCATCTCTGTACTATAACCTCTACCATCTCTGTACTATAACCTCTACCATCTCTGTACTATAACCTCTACCATCTCTGTACTATAACCTCTACCATCTCTGTACTATAACCTCTACCATCTCTGTACTATAACCTCTACCATCTCTGTACTATAACCTCTACCATCTCTGTACTATAACCTCTACCATCTCTGTACTATAACCTCTACCATCTCTGTAACCTCTACCATCTCTGTACTATAACCTCTACCATCTCTGTACTATAAACCATCTCTACTATAACCTCTACCATCTCTGTACTATAACCTCTACCATCTCTGTACTATAACCTCTACCATCTCTGTACTATAACCTCTACCATCTCTGTACTATAACCTCTACCATCTCTGTACTATAACCTCTACCATCTCTGTACTATAACCTCTACCATCTCTGTACTATAACCTCTACTATCTCTGTACTATAACCTCTACCATCTCTGTACTATAACCTCTACCATCTCTAATAACCTCTACCATCTCTGTAACCTCTACCATCTCTGTACTATAACCTCTACCATCTCTGTACTATAACCTCTACCATCTCTGTACTATAACCTCTACCATCTCTGTACTATAACCTCTACTATCTCTGTACTATAACCTCTACCATCTCTGTACTATAACCTCTACCATCTCTGTACTATAACCTCTACCATCTCTGTACTATAACCTCTACCATCTCTGTACTATAACCTCTACCATCTCTGTACTATAACCTCTACCATCTCTGTACTATAACCTCTAACCCATCTCTGTACTATAACCTCTACCACCATCTCTGTACTATAACCTCTACCATCTCTGTACTACTATAACCTCTACCATCTCTGTACTATAACCTCTACCATCTCTGTACTATAACCTCTACCATCTCTGTACTATAACCTCTACCATCTCTGTACTATAACCTCTACCATCTCTGTACTATAACCTCTACCATCTCTGTACTGTAACCTCTACCATCTCTGTACTATAACCTCTACCATCTCTGTACTATAACCTCTACCATCTCTGTACTGTAACCTCTATCATGGACAATGAATTCTTTATACATGACAGAATATTCATTCCTTGACATTGGGACATCAGGACATTGGCTGCATCAGCAGATTTAGAGATGATTTAGATTTCCAGTGAATATTCTAGCAGTGTTATGTGTAACAGGGACTGTTTAGTTGATGTGTAACAGGGACTGTTTAGTTGATCTATAACAGGTTGGTCTGTAACAGGGACTGTTTAGTTGATCTATAACAGGTTGATCTGTAACAGGGACTGTTTAGTTGATGTGTAGCAGGGACTGTTTAGTTGATCTGTAACAGGGACTGTGTAGTTGATGTGTAGCAGGGACTGTTTAGTTGATGTGTAGCAGGGACTGTTTAGTTGATCTGTAACAGGGACTGTGTAGTTGATGTGTAGCAGGGACTGTTTAGTTGATCTATAACAGGGACTGTGTAGTTGATGTGTAACAGGGACTGTGTAGTTGATGTGTAACAGGGACTGTTTAGTTGATGTGTAACAGGGACTGTGTAGTTGATCTATAACAGGTTGGTCTGTAACAGGGACTGTGTAGTTGATGTGTAGCAGGGACTGTTTAGTTGATCTATAACAGGTTGGTCTGTAACAGGGACTGTGTAGTTGATCTGTAGCAGGGACTGTGTAGTTGATGTGTAACAGGGACTGTGTAGTTGATCTATAACAGGTTGGTCTGTAACAGGGACTGTGTAGTTGATGTGTAGCAGGGACTGTTTAGTTGATCTATAACAGGTTGGTCTGTAACAGGGACTGTGTAGTTGATCTGTAGCAGGGACTGTGTAGTTGATGTGTAACAGGGACTGTGTAGTTGATCTATAACAGGTTGGTCTGTAACAGGGACTGTGTAGTTGATCTGTAGCAGGGACTGTTTAGTTGATGTGTAGCAGGGACTGTTTAGTTGATCTATGACAGGTTGATCTGTAGCAGGGACTGTGTAGTTGATCTGTAGCAGGGACTGTGTAGTTGATCTGTAGCAGGGACTGTGTAGTTGATCTATAACAGGTTGATCTGTAGCAGGGACTGTGTAGTTGATGTGTAACAGGGACTGTTTAGTTGATCTGTAGCAGGGACTGTTTAGTTGATCTGTAGCAGGGACTGTGTAGTTGATCTGTAGCAGGGACTGTTTAGTTGATCTGTAGCAGGGACTGTTTAGTTGATCTGTAGCAGGGACTGTGTAGTTGATCTGTAGCAGGGACTGTGTAGTTGATCTGTAGCAGGGACTGTGTAGTTGATCTGTAGCAGGGACTGTTTAGTTGATCTATAACAGGTTGATCTGTAGCAGGGACTGTTTAGTTGATCTGTAGCAGGGACTGTGTAGTTGATCTGTAGCAGGGACTGTTTAGTTGATCTGTAGCAGGGACTGTTTAGTTGATCTGTAGCAGGGACTGTGTAGTTGATCTGTAGCAGGGACTGTTTAGTTGATCTGTAGCAGGGACTGTGTAGTTGATCTGTAGCAGGGACTGTTTAGTTGATCTGTAGCAGGGACTGTTTAGTTGATCTGTAGCAGGGACTGTGTAGTTGATCTGTAGCAGGGACTGTTTAGTTGATCTGTAGCAGGGACTGTTTAGTTGATCTATAACAGGTTGATCTGTAGCAGGGACTGTGTAGTTGATCTGTCGCAGGGACTGTTTAGTTGATCTATAACAGGTTGATCTGTAGCAGGGACTGTGTAGTTGATCTGTAGCAGGGACTGTTTAGTTGATCTGTAACAGGGACTGTGTAGTTGATCTGTAGCAGGGACTGTTTAGTTGATCTGTAGCAGGGACTGTTTAGTTTATCTATAACAGGTTGATCTGTAGCAGGGACAGTTTAGTTGATCTGTAGCAGGGACTGTTTAGTTGATCTGTAACAGGGAAGTCGGGGTAAGTAGAGAAGAGAGAGAAACAGACTATTGCATAGTTTCCTAGGAACGGTGGAATGGTGGTTTCTAGGGTCCTGGTACAGTGAGGTGTCCCAATTATCTCTCCTTCCTCCCAGAGTGTGCACTTGTTCACTTCCCTTCACTGATTTGAAAGGAAATGACTGGTATAAGAAATATGGTGGACAGAATATGGTGGTGGAAAGGAGATATTATTGGGACACGTCACCGGTGTTAGTTAGGATTGACCTCTGACCTCTACAGCATTATGAAGACAGTAGCAAAGAGAGACGCGGACCTCAGAGGTAATATATAGATATTCACTTTAATCTGATAATAACACGCGTGGTGAATCCACAGCAGACAATAATAGACCAAAACATGAGATAAGTGCAAATAACAGACTAAGAGTGGATCCCAAATAGCACTACCATTGACCTGGGCACATAGGGTTCGGGTCAAAAGTAGTGCACTATATAGGGAACATATACAATATGGGGGGGGACAGACAGACTAATAACAAGCCTGTAAGTTTAAATCACATTTACACAGGACTGTCTTCTTTGTCTCCAATCACATGTTTTAAACCCAGGACTGGTGTGTGTACAGTAGGTAGGGATGTTAGTTGCTCCACGTTCATCTATAGATCAGAACACCTGGGGCCTCTGGAATCTATGGAATTGTTACATCACAGATCCGGTTTCAGAGTTCCAATTCTGTTTCTGATTCAGTTCCACATGAATGACTTTTTTTTTTAGAAACAAAACACTTCATGGAACTGGAACGGAACTATTCCAGAGACCCCAGCAGGAGCAGTTGGGAGAGAGAGACAGAGAGGAGGGTACAGGCCGGGCTAGGGGGGCTGTAGTGCTGTGGGATAGGTAGGTAGCAGAGGAGGCTGGTAGGAGGAGATATAGAAGGACAGGCTCATTGTAATGGCTGAAATGGAATAAATGGAACCGTATCAAGCATATGTAGTCCCCTTCATCCATTACAATGAGCCGTCTTCCTGTAGCTCCTCCCACCAGCCTCCACCTGGTAGGTAGGTAGGTGAGCAGCCAGTAGCCAGCCATGGTAGAGTCATTCATGTGTAGTTCCTATGTCGGCCAGAAGAGGGCGGTGTGGGCAGGGTGGTGTTGTTACTTCTCTGTGCTCCTCTCTGCGGAGGCTGCCTTGTACAGTTCGGCTCCGAGCTCCTCCAGCCGCGTGCGTCGGTCCACATCCTGGTGCAGCCCTTCAGGGACCTGGGACAGGCCGAACAGGAGACCGTACAGACAGCCTGCTATCAGCCCTGTGGCACTGCTCTCCCCTGGGGGACACAATGACTAGGTCAGAGAAGATACTAATGGCAAGGGCACACAACACACACACACACACACACACACACACACACACACACACACACACACACACACACACACACACACACACACACACACACACACACACACACACACACACACACACACACACACACACACACACACACACACACACACAAATAAATATACAAACACAACAAGAACACACACACACTTACCTCCACAACTCTTATATAAACTACTTACACAGACAACAAACCAATGCACACACACACACAAGCCCACCTCCGTGGAACATGGCGCGGCGGCAGAGCTGGGTCCAGTCGGAGCCTGAGGCCAGGAGAGCATCGTAGGCTATCATGGGAGCATCATGACCCCTCCGTCCAGCCCGGCCCTCTGAGCTCCAGCGCTTATACACCTGTAGAGAGGAGAACACACCTGAGTTAAATACTTCTACACCTAGAGAGAGGAGAACACACCCGTAGAGAGTAGAACACACCTGTAGAGAGGAGAACACACCTGAGTTAAATACTTCTACACCTGTAGAGAGGAGAACACACCTGAGTTAAATACTTCTACACCTAGAGAGGAGAACACACCTGAGTTAAATACTTCTACACCTGTAGAGAGGAGAACACACCTGAGTTAAATACTTCTACACCTGGAGAGAGGAGAACACACCTGAGTTAAATACTTCTACACCTGTAGAGAGGAGAACACACCTGAGTTAAATACTTCTACACCTGTAGAGAGGAGACACACCTGAGTTAAACACACCTGAGTTAAATACTTCTACACCTGTAGAGAGGAGAACACACCTGAGTTAAATACTTCTACACCTGTAGAGAGGAGAACACACCTGAGTTAAATACTTCTACACCTGTAGAGAGAGGATAACACACCTGAGTTAAATACTTCTACACCTGTAGAGAGGAGAACACACCTGAGTTAAATACTTCTACACCTGTAGAGAGGAGAACACACCTGAGTTAAATACTTCTACACCTGTAGAGAGGAGAACACACCTGAGTTAAATACTTCTACACCTGTAGAGAGGAGAACACACCTGAGTTAAATACTTCTACACCTGTAGAGGAGACCTGAGTTAAAACCACACCTGAGTTAAATACTTCTACACCTGTAGAGAGAGAACACACCTGAGAACTTCTACACCTACTTCTACACCTGAGAGGAGAACACACCTGAGTTAAATACTTCTACACCTGTAGAGAGGAGAACACACCTGAGTTAAATACTTCTACACCTGTACACCTGTAGAGGAACACACCTGAGTTAAATACTTCTACACCTGTAGAGAGGAGAACACACCTGAGTTAAATACTTCTACACCTGTAGAGAGGAGAACACACCTGAGTTAAATACATCTGTTAAATATCTTTAAATATCCAGTTTGCCAGGTAGAATGGAACCAATGGATGACCTTGTCTGTCTCCTCAGCGTTGTAGGTGTCAGGAAACAGGGGCTTGTTCTGCCCCTCCTCCTCCACGCCTCTCTCCTCCAGGTAGAACTGCCACTTAGCCTCGAAGTAGAACCACTTCTCCTGGTACTCTGCAGTGGACACAACATACACCACCATTTAATCACACTCACACAGTCTATTTTTCACACAGTCACACACACACACACACACACACACACACACACACACACACACACACACACACACACACACACACACACACACACACACACACACACACAGTCTATTTTTCACACACACACACACACACACACACACACACACACACACACACACACACACACACACACACACACACACACACACACACACACACACACACACACAGTCTATTTTTCACACAGTCACACACACACACACACACACACACACACACACACACACACACACACACACACACACACACACACACACACACACACACACACACACACACACACACA
Organism: Oncorhynchus gorbuscha; assembly: GCF_021184085.1. Lineage (NCBI taxonomy): Eukaryota > Metazoa > Chordata > Actinopteri > Salmoniformes > Salmonidae > Oncorhynchus > Oncorhynchus gorbuscha. Next base: position 77,844 of record NW_025746642.1, read on the forward strand.
CAGTCCCACACACACCACACACACACACACACACACACACCTACCTGCCATGTGGCGTATGGTCTTCTTACAGTACTCCTCGGCCTTGGGGATGACCTTCATGAGGTCGCGACCCCAGGTCACCAGCGGTTTGCCCTGCACCACGTACGATGCAAACAGAGCCGTGGTCAGAGAGCCCAGGAAACCTGTTGGAATCAGCCAGGTCACTATCATGTCATTATAGATGGTAAACCCAGTGAACCTGTTCCCAGACCTGTTGGAATCAGCCAGGTCACTATCATGTCATTATAGATGGTAAACCCAGTGAACCTGTTCCCAGACCTGTTGGAATCAGCCAGGTCACTATCATGTCATTATAGAGATGGTAAACCCAGTGAACCTGTTCCCAGACCTGTTGGAATCAGCCAGGTCACTATCATGTCATTATAGAGATGGTAAACCCAGTGAACCTGTTCCCAGACCTGTTGGAATCAGCCAGGTCACTATCATGTCATTATAGATGGTAAACCCAGTGAACCTGTTCCCAGACCTGTTGGAATCAGCCAGGTCACTATCATGTCATTATAGATGGTAAACCCAGTGAACCTGTTCCCAGACCTGTTGGAATCAGCCAGGTCACTATCATGTCATTATAGAGATACCAGGTAAACCCAGTGAACCTGCTCCCAGACCTGTTGGAATCAGCCAGGTCACTATCATGTCATTATAGATGGTAATACCAGGTAAACCCAGTGAACCTGTTCCCAGACCTGTTGGAATCAGCCAGGTCACTATCATGTCATTATAGATGGTAAACCCAGTGAACCTGTTCCCAGACCTGTTGGAATCAGCCAGGTCACTATCATGTCATTATAGATGGTAATACCAGGTAAACCCAGTGAACCTGTTCCCAGACCTGTTGGAATCAGCCAGGTCACTATCATGTCATTATAGATGGTAATACCAGGTAAACCCAGTGAACCTGTTCCCAGACCTGTTGGAATCAGCCAGGTCACTATCATGTCATTATAGATGGTAAACCCAGTGAACCTGTTCCCAGACCTGTTGGAATCAGCCAGGTCACTATCATGTCATTATAGATGGTAAACCCAGTGAACCTGTTCCCAGACCTGTTGGAATCAGCCAGGTCACTATCATGTCATTATAGATGGTAATACCAGGTAAACCCAGTGAACCTGTTCCCAGACCTGTTGGAATCAGCCAGGTCACTATCATGTCATTATAGATGGTAATACCAGGTAAACCCAGTGAACCTGCTCCCAGACCTGTTGGAATCAGCCAGGTCACTATCATGTCATTATAGATGGTAATACCAGGTAAACCCAGTGAACCTGTTCCCAGACCTGTTGGAATCAGCCAGGTCACTATCATGTCATTATAGATGGTAATACCAGGTAAACCCAGTGAACCTGTTCCCAGACCTGTTGGAATCAGCCAGGTCACTATCATGTCATTATAGATGGTAATACCAGGTAAACCCAGTGAACCTGCTCCCAGACCTGTTGGAATCAGCCAGGTCACTATCATGTCATTATAGATGGTAATACCAGGTAAACCCAGTGAACCTGTTCCCAGACCTGTTGGAATCAGCCAGGTCACTATCATGTCATTATAGATGGTAATACCAGTAAACCAGTGAACCTGTTCCCAGACCTGTTGGAATCAGCCAGGTCACTATCATGTCATTATAGATGGTAAACCCAGTGAACCTGTTCCCAGACCTGTTGGAATCAGCCAGGTCACTATCATGTCATTATAGATGGTAATACCAGGTAAACCCAGTGAACCTGTTCCCAGACCTGTTGGAATCAGCCAGGTCACTATCATGTCATTATAGATGGTAATACCAGGTAAACCCAGTGAACCTGTTCCCAGACCTGTTGGAATCAGCCAGGTCACTATCATGTCATTATAGATGGTAATACCAGGTAAACCCAGTGAACCTGTTCCCAGACCTGTTGGAATCAGCCAGGTCACTATCATGTCATTATAGATGGTAATACCAGGTAAACCCAGTGAACCTGTTCCCAGACCTGTTGGAATCAGCCAGGTCACTATCATGTCATTATAGATGGTAAACCCAGTGAACCTGTTCCCAGACCTGTTGGAATCAGCCAGGTCACTATCATGTCATTATAGATGGTAAACCCAGTGAACCTGTTCCCAGACCTGTTGGAATCAGCCAGGTCACTATCATGTCATTATAGATGGTAATACCAGGTAAACCCAGTGAACCTGTTCCCAGACCTGTTGGAATCAGCCAGGTCACTATCATGTCATTATAGATGGTAATACCAGGTAAACCCAGTGAACCTGTTCCCAGACCTGTTGGAATCAGCCAGGTCACTATCATGTCATTATAGATGGTAAACCAGGTAAACCCAGTGAACCTGTTCCCAGACCTGTTGGAATCAGCCAGGTCACTATCATGTCATTATAGATGGTAATACCAGGTAAACCCAGTGAACCTGTTCCCAGACCTGTTGGAATCAGCCAGGTCACTATCATGTCATTATAGATGGTAATACCAGGTAAACCCAGTGAACCTGTTCCCAGACCTGTTGGAATCAGCCAGGTCACTATCATGTCATTATAGATGGTAATACCAGGTAAACCCAGTGAACCTGTTCCCAGACCTGTTGGAATCAGCCAGGTCACTATCATGTCATTATAGATGGTAATACCAGGTAAACCCAGTGAACCTGTTCCCAGACCTGTTGGAATCAGCCAGGTCACTATCATGTCATTATAGATGGTAAACCCAGTGAACCTGCTCCCAGACCTGTTGGAATCAGCCAGGTCACTATCATGTCATTATAGATGGTAAACCCAGTGAACCTGCTCCCAGACCTGTTGGAATCAGCCAGGTCACTATCATGTCATTATAGATGGTAATACCAGGTAAACCCAGTGAACCTGTTCCCAGACCTGTTGGAATCAGCCAGGTCACTATCATGTCATTATAGATGGTAATACCAGGTAAACCCAGTGAACCTGTTCCCAGACCTGTTGGAATCAGCCAGGTCACTATCATGTCATTATAGATGGTAATACCAGGTAAACCCAGTGAACCTGTTCCCAGACCTGTTGGAATCAGCCAGGTCACTATCATGTCATTATAGATGGTAATACCAGGTAAACCCAGTGAACCTGTTCCCAGACCTGTTGGAATCAGCCAGGTCACTATCATGTCATTATAGATGGTAATACCAGGTAAACCCAGTGAACCTGTTCCCAGACCTGTTGGAATCAGCCAGGTCACTATCATGTCATTATAGATGGTAATACCAGGTAAACCCAGTGAACCTGTTCCCAGACCTGTTGGAATCAGCCAGGTCACTATCATGTCATTATAGATGGTAATACCAGGTAAACCCAGTGAACCTGTTCCCAGACCTGTTGGAATCAGCCAGGTCACTATCATGTCATTATAGATGGTAATACCAGGTAAACCCAGTGAACCTGTTCCCAGACCTGTTGGAATCAGCCAGGTCACTATCATGTCATTATAGATGGTAATACCAGGTAAACCCAGTGAACCTGTTCCCAGACCTGTTGGAATCAGCCAGGTCACTATCATGTCATTATAGATGGTAATACCAGGTAAACCCAGTGAACCTGTTCCCAGACCTGTTGGAATCAGCCAGGTCACTATCATGTCATTATAGATGGTAATACCAGGTAAACCCAGTGAACCTGTTCCCAGACCTGTTGGAATCAGCCAGGTCACTATCATGTCATTATAGATGGTAATACCAGGTAAACCCAGTGAACCTGCTCCCAGACCTGTTGGAATCAGCCAGGTCACTATCATGTCATTATAGATGGTAATACCAGGTAAACCCAGTGAACCTGTTCCCAGACCTGTTGGAATCAGCCAGGTCACTATCATGTCATTATAGATGGATACCAGGTAAACCCAGTGAACCTGTTCCCAGACCTGTTGGAATCAGCCAGGTCACTATCATGTCATTATAGATGGTAATACCAGGTAAACCCAGTGAACCTGTTCCCAGACCTGTTGGAATCAGCCAGGTCACTATCATGTCATTATAGATGGTAATACCAGGTAAACCCAGTGAACCTGCTCCCAGACCTGTTGGAATCAGCCAGGTCACTATCATGTCATTATAGATGGTAATACCAGGTAAACCCAGTGAACCTGTTCCCAGACCTGTTGGAATCAGCCAGGTCACTATCATGTCATTATAGATGGTAATACCAGGTAAACCCAGTGAACCTGTTCCCAGACCTGTTGGAATCAGCCAGGTCACTATCATGTCATTATAGATGGATACCAGGTAAACCCAGTGAACCTGTTCCCAGACCTGTTGGAATCAGCCAGGTCACTATCATGTCATTATAGATGGTAATACCAGGTAAACCCAGTGAACCTGTTCCCAGACCTGTTGGAATCAGCCAGGTCACTATCATGTCATTATAGATGGTAATACCAGGTAAACCCAGTGAACCTGTTCCCAGACCTGTTGGAATCAGCCAGGTCACTATCATGTCATTATAGATGGTAATACCAGGTAAACCCAGTGAACCTGTTCCCAGACCTGTTGGAATCAGCCAGGTCACTATCATGTCATTATAGATGGTAATACCAGGTAAACCCAGTGAACCTGTTCCCAGACCTGTTGGAATCAGCCAGGTCACTATCATGTCATTATAGATGGTAATACCAGGTAAACCCAGTGAACCTGTTCCCAGACCTGTTGGAATCAGCCAGGTCACTATCATGTCATTATAGATGGTAATACCAGGTAAACCCAGTGAACCTGCTCCCAGACCTGTTGGAATCAGCCAGGTCACTATCATGTCATTATAGATGGTAATACCAGGTAAACCCAGTGAACCTGTTCCCAGACCTGTTGGAATCAGCCAGGTCACTATCATGTCATTATAGATGGTAATACCAGGTAAACCCAGTGAACCTGTTCCCAGACCTGTTGGAATCAGCCAGGTCACTATCATGTCATTATAGATGGTAATACCAGGTAAACCCAGTGAACCTGTTCCCAGACCTGTTGGAATCAGCCAGGTCACTATCATGTCATTATAGATGGTAATACCAGGTAAACCCAGTGAACCTGTTCCCAGACCTGTTGGAATCAGCCAGGTCACTATCATGTCATTATAGATGGTAATACCAGGTAAACCCAGTGAACCTGTTCCCAGACCTGTTGGAATCAGCCAGGTCACTATCATGTCATTATAGATGGTAATACCAGGTAAACCCAGTGAACCTGCTCCCAGACCTGTTGGAATCAGCCAGGTCACTATCATGTCATTATAGATGGTAATACCAGGTAAACCCAGTGAACCTGTTCCCAGACCTGTTGGAATCAGCCAGGTCACTATCATGTCATTATAGATGGTAATACCAGGTAAACCCAGTGAACCTGTTCCCAGACCTGTTGGAATCAGCCAGGTCACTATCATGTCATTATAGATGGTAATACCAGGTAAACCCAGTGAACCTGTTCCCAGACCTGTTGGAATCAGCCAGGTCACTATCATGTCATTATAGAGATGGTAAACCCAGTGAACCTGTTCCCAGACCTGTTGGAATCAGCCAGGTCACTATCATGTCATTATAGAGATACCAGGTAAACCCAGTGAACCTGTTCCCAGACCTGTTGGAATCAGCCAGGTCACTATCATGTCATTATAGAGATACCAGGTAAACCCAGTGAACCTGTTCCCAGACCTGTTGGAATCAGCCAGGTCACTATCATGTCATTATAGATGGTAATACCAGGTAAACCCAGTGAACCTGTTCCCAGACCTGTTGGAATCAGCCAGGTCACTATCATGTCATTATAGATGGTAATACCAGGTAAACCCAGTGAACCTGTTCCCAGACCTGTTGGAATCAGCCAGGTCACTATCATGTCATTATAGATGGTAATACCAGGTAAACCCAGTGAACCTGTTCCCAGACCTGTTGGAATCAGCCAGGTCACTATCATGTCATTATAGATGGTAATACCAGGTAAACCCAGTGAACCTGTTCCCAGACCTGTTGGAATCAGCCAGGTCACTATCATGTCATTATAGATGGTAATACCAGGTAAACCCAGTGAACCTGTTCCCAGACCTGTTGGAATCAGCCAGGTCACTATCATGTCATTATAGATGGTAATACCAGGTAAACCCAGTGAACCTGTTCCCAGACCTGTTGGAATCAGCCAGGTCACTATCATGTCATTATAGATGGTAATACCAGGTAAACCCAGTGAACCTGTTCCCAGACCTGTTGGAATCAGCCAGGTCACTATCATGTCATTATAGATGGTAATACCAGGTAAACCCAGTGAACCTGTTCCCAGACCTGTTGGAATCAGCCAGGTCACTATCATGTCATTATAGATGGTAATACCAGGTAAACCCAGTGAACCTGCTCCCAGACCTGTTGGAATCAGCCAGGTCACTATCATGTCATTATAGATGGTAATACCAGGTAAACCCAGTGAACCTGTTCCCAGACCTGTTGGAATCAGCCAGGTCACTATCATGTCATTATAGATGGTAATACCAGGTAAACCCAGTGAACCTGTTCCCAGACCTGTTGGAATCAGCCAGGTCACTATCATGTCATTATAGATGGTAATACCAGGTAAACCCAGTGAACCTGCTCCCAGACCTGTTGGAATCAGCCAGGTCACTATCATGTCATTATAGATGGTAATACCAGGTAAACCCAGTGAACCTGTTCCCAGACCTGTTGGAATCAGCCAGGTCACTATCATGTCATTATAGATGGTAATACCAGGTAAACCCAGTGAACCTGTTCCCAGACCTGTTGGAATCAGCCAGGTCACTATCATGTCATTATAGATGGTAATACCAGGTAAACCCAGTGAACCTGTTCCCCAGACCTGTTGGAATCAGCCAGGTCACTATCATGTCATTATAGATGGTAATACCAGGTAAACCCAGTGAACCTGTTCCCAGACCTGTTGGAATCAGCCAGGTCACTATCATGTCATTATAGATGGTAATACCAGGTAAACCCAGTGAACCTGTTCCCAGACCTGTTGGAATCAGCCAGGTCACTATCATGTCATTATAGATGGTAATACCAGGTAAACCCAGTGAACCTGTTCCCAGACCTGTTGGAATCAGCCAGGTCACTATCATGTCATTATAGATGGTAATACCAGGTAAACCCAGTGAACCTGTTCCCAGACCTGTTGGAATCAGCCAGGTCACTATCATGTCATTATAGATGGTAATACCAGGTAAACCCAGTGAACCTGTTCCCAGACCTGTTGGAATCAGCCAGGTCACTATCATGTCATTATAGATGGTAATACCAGGTAAACCCAGTGAACCTGTTCCCAGACCTGTTGGAATCAGCCAGGTCACTATCATGTCATTATAGATGGTAATACCAGGTAAACCCAGTGAACCTGTTCCCAGACCTGTTGGAATCAGCCAGGTCACTATCATGTCATTATAGATGGTAATACCAGGTAAACCCAGTGAACCTGTTCCCAGACCTGTTGGAATCAGCCAGGTCACTATCATGTCATTATAGATGGTAATACCAGGTAAACCCAGTGAACCTGCTCCCAGACCTGTTGGAATCAGCCAGGTCACTATCATGTCATTATAGATGGTAATACCAGGTAAACCCAGTGAACCTGCTCCCAGACCTGTTGGAATCAGCCAGGTCACTATCATGTCATTATAGATGGTAATACCAGGTAAACCCAGTGAACCTGTTCCCAGACCTGTTGGAATCAGCCAGGTCACTATCATGTCATTATAGATGGTAATACCAGGTAAACCCAGTGAACCTGTTCCCAGACCTGTTGGAATCAGCCAGGTCACTATCATGTCATTATAGATGGTAATACCAGGTAAACCCAGTGAACCTGTTCCCAGACCTGTTGGAATCAGCCAGGTCACTATCATGTCATTATAGATGGTAATACCAGGTAAACCCAGTGAACCTGCTCCCAGACCTGTTGGAATCAGCCAGGTCACTATCATGTCATTATAGATGGTAATACCAGGTAAACCCAGTGAACCTGTTCCCAGACCTGTTGGAATCAGCCAGGTCACTATCATGTCATTATAGATGGTAATACCAGGTAAACCCAGTGAACCTGTTCCCAGACCTGTTGGAATCAGCCAGGTCACTATCATGTCATTATAGATGGTAATACCAGGTAAACCCAGTGAACCTGTTCCCAGACCTGTTGGAATCAGCCAGGTCACTATCATGTCATTATAGATGGTAATACCAGGTAAACCCAGTGAACCTGTTCCCAGACCTGTTGGAATCAGCCAGGTCACTATCATGTCATTATAGATGGTAATACCAGGTAAACCCAGTGAACCTGTTCCCAGACCTGTTGGAATCAGCCAGGTCACTATCATGTCATTATAGATGGTAATACCAGGTAAACCCAGTGAACCTGTTCCCAGACCTGTTGGAATCAGCCAGGTCACTATCATGTCATTATAGATGGTAATACCAGGTAAACCCAGTGAACCTGTTCCCAGACCTGTTGGAATCAGCCAGGTCACTATCATGTCATTATAGATGGTAATACCAGGTAAACCCAGTGAACCTGTTCCCAGACCTGTTGGAATCAGCCAGGTCACTATCATGTCATTATAGATGGTAATACCAGGTAAACCCAGTGAACCTGTTCCCAGACCTGTTGGAATCAGCCAGGTCACTATCATGTCATTATAGATGGTAATACCAGGTAAACCCAGTGAACCTGTTCCCAGACCTGTTGGAATCAGCCAGGTCACTATCATGTCATTATAGATGGTAATACCAGGTAAACCCAGTGAACCTGTTCCCAGACCTGTTGGAATCAGCCAGGTCACTATCATGTCATTATAGATGGTAATACCAGGTAAACCCAGTGAACCTGTTCCCAGACCTGTTGGAATCAGCCAGGTCACTATCATGTCATTATAGATGGTAATACCAGGTAAACCCAGTGAACCTGTTCCCAGACCTGTTGGAATCAGCCAGGTCACTATCATGTCATTATAGATGGTAATACCAGGTAAACCCAGTGAACCTGTTCCCAGACCTGTTGGAATCAGCCAGGTCACTATCATGTCATTATAGATGGTAAACCCAGTGAACCTGTTCCCAGACCTGTTGGAATCAGCCAGGTCACTATCATGTCATTATAGATGGTAAACCCAGTGAACCTGTTCCCAGACCTGTTGGAATCAGCCAGGTCACTATCATGTCATTATAGATGGTAATAAGGTAAACCCAGTGAACCTGTTCCCAGACCTGTTGGAATCAGCCAGGTCACTATCATGTCATTATAGATGGTAATACCAGGTAAACCCAGTGAACCTGCTCCCAGACCTGTTGGAATCAGCCAGGTCACTATCATGTCATTATAGATGGTAATACCAGGTAAACCCAGTGAACCTGTTCCCAGACCTGTTGGAATCAGCCAGGTCACTATCATGTCATTATAGATGGTAATACCAGGTAAACCCAGTGAACCTGTTCCCAGACCTGTTGGAATCAGCCAGGTCACTATCATGTCATTATAGATGGTAATACCAGGTAAACCCAGTGAACCTGTTCCCAGACCTGTTGGAATCAGCCAGGTCACTATCATGTCATTATAGATGGTAATACCAGGTAAACCCAGTGAACCTGTTCCCAGACCTGTTGGAATCAGCCAGGTCACTATCATGTCATTATAGATGGTAATACCAGGTAAACCCAGTGAACCTGTTCCCAGACCTGTTGGAATCAGCCAGGTCACTATCATGTCATTATAGATGGTAATACCAGGTAAACCCAGTGAACCTGTTCCCAGACCTGTTGGAATCAGCCAGGTCACTATCATGTCATTATAGATGGTAATACCAGGTAAACCCAGTGAACCTGTTCCCAGACCTGTTGGAATCAGCCAGGTCACTATCATGTCATTATAGATGGTAATACCAGGTAAACCCAGTGAACCTGCTCCCAGACCTGTTGGAATCAGCCAGGTCACTATCATGTCATTATAGATGGTAATACCAGGTAAACCCAGTGAACCTGTTCCCAGACCTGTTGGAATCAGCCAGGTCACTATCATGTCATTATAGATGGTAATACCAGGTAAACCCAGTGAACCTGTTCCCAGACCTGTTGGAATCAGCCAGGTCACTATCATGTCATTATAGATGGTAATACCAGGTAAACCCAGTGAACCTGTTCCCAGACCTGTTGGAATCAGCCAGGTCACTATCATGTCATTATAGATGGTAATACCAGGTAAACCCAGTGAACCTGTTCCCAGACCTGTTGGAATCAGCCAGGTCACTATCATGTCATTATAGATGGTAATACCAGGTAAACCCAGTGAACCTGTTCCCAGACCTGTTGGAATCAGCCAGGTCACTATCATGTCATTATAGATGGTAAACCCAGTGAACCTGTTCCCAGACCTGTTGGAATCAGCCAGGTCACTATCATGTCATTATAGATGGTAATACCAGGTAAACCCAGTGAACCTGTTCCCAGACCTGTTGGAATCAGCCAGGTCACTATCATGTCATTATAGATGGTAAACCCAGTGAACCTGTTCCCAGACCTGTTGGAATCAGCCAGGTCACTATCATGTCATTATAGATGGTAAACCCAGTGAACCTGTTCCCAGACCTGTTGGAATCAGCCAGGTCACTATCATGTCATTATAGATGGTAATACCAGGTAAACCCAGTGAACCTGTTCCCAGACCTGTTGGAATCAGCCAGGTCACTATCATGTCATTATAGATGGTAATACCAGGTAAACCCAGTGAACCTGTTCCCAGACCTGTTGGAATCAGCCAGGTCACTATCATGTCATTATAGATGGTAAACCCAGTGAACCTGTTCCCAGACCTGTTGGAATCAGCCAGGTCACTATCATGTCATTATAGATGGTAAACCCAGTGAACCTGTTCCCAGACCTGTTGGAATCAGCCAGGTCACTATCATGTCATTATAGATGGTAATACCAGGTAAACCCAGTGAACCTGTTCCCAGACCTGTTGGAATCAGCCAGGTCACTATCATGTCATTATAGATGGTAATACCAGGTAAACCCAGTGAACCTGTTCCCAGACCTGTTGGAATCAGCCAGGTCACTATCATGTCATTATAGATGGTAATACCAGGTAAACCCAGTGAACCTGTTCCCAGACCTGTTGGAATCAGCCAGGTCACTATCATGTCATTATAGATGGTAATACCAGGTAAACCCAGTGAACCTGTTCCCAGACCTGTTGGAATCAGCCAGGTCACTATCATGTCATTATAGATGGTAATACCAGGTAAACCCAGTGAACCTGTTCCCAGACCTGTTGGAATCAGCCAGGTCACTATCATGTCATTATAGATGGTAATACCAGGTAAACCCAGTGAACCTGCTCCCAGACCTGTTGGAATCAGCCAGGTCACTATCATGTCATTATAGATGGTAATACCAGGTAAACCCAGTGAACCTGCTCCCAGACCTGTTGGAATCAGCCAGGTCACTATCATGTCATTATAGATGGTAATACCAGGTAAACCCAGTGAACCTGTTCCCAGACCTGTTGGAATCAGCCAGGTCACTATCATGTCATTATAGATGGTAATACCAGGTAAACCCAGTGAACCTGTTCCCAGACCTGTTGGAATCAGCCAGGTCACTATCATGTCATTATAGATGGTAATACCAGGTAAACCCAGTGAACCTGTTCCCAGACCTGTTGGAATCAGCCAGGTCACTATCATGTCATTATAGATGGTAATACCAGGTAAACCCAGTGAACCTGTTCCCAGACCTGTTGGAATCAGCCAGGTCACTATCATGTCATTATAGATGGTAATACCAGGTAAACCCAGTGAACCTGTTCCCAGACCTGTTGGAATCAGCCAGGTCACTATCATGTCATTATAGATGGTAAACCCAGTGAACCTGTTCCCAGACCTGTTGGAATCAGCCAGGTCACTATCATGTCATTATAGATGGTAATACCAGGTAAACCCAGTGAACCTGTTCCCAGACCTGTTGGAATCAGCCAGGTCACTATCATGTCATTATAGATGGTAAACCCAGTGAACCTGTTCCCAGACCTGTTGGAATCAGCCAGGTCACTATCATGTCATTATAGATGGTAAACCCAGTGAACCTGTTCCCAGACCTGTTGGAATCAGCCAGGTCACTATCATGTCATTATAGATGGTAATACCAGGTAAACCCAGTGAACCTGTTCCCAGACCTGTTGGAATCAGCCAGGTCACTATCATGTCATTATATATGGTAATACCAGGTAAACCCAGTGAACCTGTTCCCAGACCTGTTGGAATCAGCCAGGTCACTATCATGTCATTATAGATGGTAAACCCAGTGAACCTGTTCCCAGACCTGTTGGAATCAGCCAGGTCACTATCATGTCATTATAGATGGTAAACCCAGTGAACCTGTTCCCAGACCTGTTGGAATCAGCCAGGTCACTATCATGTCATTATAGATGGTAATACCAGGTAAACCCAGTGAACCTGTTCCCAGACCTGTTGGAATCAGCCAGGTCACTATCATGTCATTATAGATGGTAATACCAGGTAAACCCAGTGAACCTGTTCCCAGACCTGTTGGAATCAGCCAGGTCACTATCATGTCATTATAGATGGTAATACCAGGTAAACCCAGTGAACCTGTTCCCAGACCTGTTGCTGTTGTCTAGCCTATAGGAGTTGATAAGACACTAACCTCGTCCCCAGGCTAATCACTAAAGCAAGACAGCACAAACAGATGTAGGACCAGGCTAGTTAAATAGCAGGCTATACTATAATGTCTAGCCTATGGTACCTGTAGGGTGGTTGTGGGTCATGGTACCTGTAGGGTGGTTGTGGGTCATGGTACCTGTAGGGTGGTTGTGGGTCATGGTGTATGGTGCCTGTAGGGTGGTTGTGGGTCATGGTGTATGGTACCTGTAGGGTGGTTGTGGGTCATGGTACCTGTAGGGTGGTTGTGGGTCATGGTACCTGTAGGGTGGTTGTGGGTCATGGTGTATGGTACCTGTAGGGTGGTTGTGGGTCATGGTACCTGGAGGGTGGTTGTGGGTCATGGTGTTTGGTACCTGTAGGGTGATTGTGGGTCATGGTGTATGGTACCTGTAGGGTGGTTGTGGGTCATGGTGTATGGTACCTGTAGGGTGGTTGTGGGTCATGATACCTGTAGGGTGGTTGTGGGTCATGGTACCTGTAGGGTGGTTGTGGGTCATGGTACCTGTAGGGTGGTTGTGGGTCATGGTGTATGGTACCTGTAGGGTGGTTGTGGGTCATGGTACCTGTAGGGTGATTGTGGGTCATGGTGTATGGTACCTGTAGGGTGGTTGTGGGTCATGGTGTATGGTACCTGTAGGGTGGTTGTGGGTCATGGTACCTGTAGGGTGGTTGTGGGTCATGGTACCTGTAGGGTGGTTGTGGGTCATGGTACCTGTAGGGTGGTTGTGGGTCATGGTACCTGTAGGGTGGTTGTGGGTCATGGTACCTGTAGGGTGGTGGTGGGTCATGGTGTATGGTACCTGTAGGGTGGTTGTGGGTCATGGTGTATGGTACCTGTAGGGTGGTTGTGGGTCATGGTACCTGTAGGGTGATTGTGGGTCATGGTGTATGGTACCTGGAGGTTGGTTGTGGGTCATGGTGTATGGTACCTGTCGGGTGGTTGTGGGTCATGGTACCTGTAGGGTGATTGTGGGTCATGGTGTATGGTACCTGTAGGGTGATTGTGGGTCATGGTACCTGTAGGGTGGTTGTGGGTCATGGTGTATGGTACCTGTCGGGTGGTTGTGGGTCATGGTACCTGTAGGGTGATTGTGGGTCATGGTGTATGGTACCTGTAGGGTGGTTGTGGGTCATGGTGTATGGTACCTGTAGGGTGGTTGTGGGTCATGGTACCTGTAGGGTGGTTGTGGGTCATGGTACCTGTAGGGTGGTTGTGGGTCATGGTACCTGTAGGGTGGTTGTGGGTCATGGTGTATGGTACCTGTAGGGTGGTTGTGGGTCATGGTACCTGTAGGGTGATTGTGGGTCATGGTGTATGGTACCTGGAGGTTGGTTGTGGGTCATGGTGTATGGTACCTGTCGGGTGGTTGTGGGTCATGGTACCTGTAGGGTGATTGTGGGTCATGGTGTATGGTACCTGTAGGGTGATTGTGGGTCATGGTACCTGTAGGGTGGTTGTGGGTCATGGTGTATGGTACCTGTCGGGTGGTTGTGGGTCATGGTACCTGTAGGGTGATTGTGGGTCATGGTGTATGGTACCTGTAGGGTGGTTGTGGGTCATGGTGTATGGTACCTGTAGGGTGGTTGTGGGTCATGGTACCTGTAGGGTGGTTGTGGGTCATGGTACCTGTAGGGTGGTTGTGGGTCATGGTATATGGTACCTGTAGGGTGGTTGTGGGTCATGGTGTATGGTACCTGTAGGGTGGTTGTGGGTCATGGTACCTGTAGGGTGGTTGTGGGTCATGGTACCTGTAGGGTGGTTGTGGGTCATGGTACCTGTAGGGTGGTTGTGGGTCATGGTGTATGGTACCTGTAGGGTGGTTGTGGGTCATGGTGTATGGTACCTGTAGGGTGGTTGTGGGTCATGGTGTATGGTACCTGTAGGGTAGTTGTGGGTCATGGTGTATGGTACCTGTAGGGTGGTTGTGGGTCATAGTACCTGTAGGGTGATTGTGGGTCATGGTGTATGGTACCTGTAGGGTGGTTGTGGGTCATGGTACCTGTAGGGTGGTTGTGGGTCATGGTGTATGGTACCTGTAGGGTGGTTGTGGGTCATGGTACCTGTAGGGTGGTTGTGGGTCATGGTGTATGGTACCTGTAGGGTGGTTGTGGGTCATGGTGTATGGTACCTGTAGGGTGGTTGTGGGTCATGGTGTATGGTACCTGTAGGGTGGTTGTGGGTCATGCGCCCCATCTCAATGCTGACCTCCACTAGGTTGTCCAGCCTCTCAGGCTGCCAGTACTTCATCCCCACACACATGGCCTTGGTGGCTGCTCCAAACCCAGAACCTAGAGAGAACCCACCAGAACAATGACCACATGGAGAGAACCCACCAGAACAATGACCACATGGAGAGAACCCACCAGAACAATGACCACATGGAGAGAACCCACCAGAACAATGACCACATGGAGAGAACCCACCAGAACAATGACCACATGGAGAGAACCCGCCAGAACAATGACCACATGGAGAGAACCCACCAGAACAATGACCACATGGAGAGAACCCACCAGAACAATGACCACATGGAGAGAACCCACCAGAACAATGACCACATGGAGAGAACCCACCAGAACAATGACCACATGGAGAGAACCCAGCAGAACAATGACCACATGGAGAGAACCCACCAGAACAATGACCACATGGAGAGAACCCACCAGAACAATGACCACATGGAGAGAACCCGCCAGAACAATGACCACATGGAGAGAACCCACCAGAACAATGACCACATGGAGAGAACCCGCCAGAACATTGACCACATGGAGAGAACCCACCAGAACAACGACCACATGGAGAGACAAAGAGAGAGACTGCACATGTGCAGGTTGAACTGAACACTACTAAACCATCAGTCACCATCAGACCTCACACATCTGTTGTGACCTCTGACCTTTCTCATTGAAGGGCGTGTGCCAAGCAAGCAGGAAGTTGTTGGGTTTGAGGTGAGCACATCCCTCCACGGTGGCTGGGTCAGGAGGGCGACCCTGGAGAGACACCATGGCCTCAACATACACCCTGACCAGCTCCCTGTAGAGGTCCTCCAAACACCAGTAGTCTGGAACAACACAGATTACACACAGCATAGTTAACACACCACAGTTTACACACAGCATAGTTAACGCACCACAGTTTACACACAGCATAGTTAACGCACCACAGTTTACACACAGCATAGCTAACGCACCACAGTTTACACACAGCATAGCTAACGCACCACAGTTTACACACAGCATAGTTAACGCACCACAGTTTACACACAGCATAGTTAACGCACCACAGTTTACACACAGCATAGTTAACGCACCACAGTTTACACACAGCATAGTTAACGCACCACAGTTTACACACAGCATAGTTAACGCGCCACAGTTTACACACAGCATAGTTAACGCGCCACAGTTTACACACAGCATAGTTAACGCGCCACAGTTTACACACAGCATAGTTAACGCACCACAGTTTACACACAGCATAGTTAACGCACCACAGTTTACACACAGCATAGTTAACGCACCACAGTTTACACACAGCATAGTTAACGCACCACAGTTTACACACAGCATAGTTAACGCACCACAGTTTACACACAGCATAGTTAACGCACCACAGTTTACACACAGCATAGTTAACGCACCACAGTTTACACACAGCATAGTTAACACACCACAGTTTACACACAGCATAGTTACCACACCACAGTTTACACACAGCATAGTTAACACCACAGTTTACACACAGCATAGTTAACACACCACAGTTTACACACAGCATAGTTAACGCACCACAGTTTACACACAGCATAGTTAACACACCACAGTTTACACACAGCATAGTTAACGCACCACAGTTTACACACAGCATAGTTAACACCACAGTTTACACACAGCATAGTTAACCACAGTTTACCACAGTTTAACACACACAGCATAGCACAGATTACACACACCACAGTTTACACACAGCATAGTTAACACACCACAGTTTACACACAGCATAGTTAACACACCAAAGTTTACACAAAGCCTAGTTAACACACCACAGTTTACACACAGCATAGTTAACGCACCACAGTTTACACACAGCATAGTTAACGCACCACAGTTTACACACAGCATAGTTAACACACCACAGTTTACACACAGCATAGTTAACGCACCACAGTTTACACACAGCATAGTTAACGCACCACAGTTTACACACAGCATAGTTAACACACCACAGTTTACACACAGCATAGTTACCACACCACAGTTTACACACAGCATAGTTAACACCACAGTTTACACACAGCATAGTTAACACACCACAGTTTACACACAGCATAGTTAACGCACCACAGTTTACACACAGCATAGTTAACACACCACAGTTTACACACAGCATAGTTAACACACCACAGTTTACACACAGCATAGTTAACACCACAGTTTACACACAGCATAGTTAACACCACAGTTTACACACAGCATAGTTAACACACCACAGTTTACACGCAGCATAGTTAACACACCACAGATTACACACCACAGTTTACACACAGCAGTTAGTTAACACAGCATAGTTAACACACCAGTTTACACAAAGCATAGTTAACACACCACAGTTTACACACAGCATAGTTAACACACCACAGTTTACACACAGCATAGTTAACGCACCACAGTTTACACACAGCATAGTTAACGCACCACAGTTTACACACAGCATAGTTAACACACCACAGTTTACACACAGCATAGTTAACACACCACAGTTTACACAAAGCCTAGTTAACACACCACAGTTTACACACAGCATAGTTAACACACCACAGTTTACACAAAGCCTAGTTAACGCACCACAGTTTACACACAGCATAGTTAACGCACCACAGTTTACACACAGCATAGTTAACGCACCACAGTTTACACAAAGCCTACTTAACGCACCACAGTTTACACAAAGCCTAGTTAACGCACCACAGTTTACACACAGCATAGTTAACGCACCACAGTTTACACACAGCATAGTTAACGCACCACAGTTTACACACAGCATAGTTAACGCACCACAGTTTACACACAGCATAGTTAACGCACCACAGTTTACACACAGCATAGTTAACGCACCACAGTTTACACACAGCATAGTTAACACACCACAGTTTACACACAGCATAGTTAACACACCACAGTTTACACAACAACACAGTAAACAACTGCAAATCAATCAGTCTGGAAGCTTGTCCTTAAATACACAATGCTGCATACTGTGAAAAGTTAACATACATCACACACACACACACACACACACACACACACACACACACACACACACACACACACACACACACACACACACACACACACACACACACACACACACACACACACACACACACACACACACACACACACACACACACACACACACACACACACACAATCTGTCCGTGGGGGCTGTGGCATGTTTGACGTACCAGCCAGATGAGAGTCTATGTTTAGATGTTCAGCCTGCTGTGCTTAGATTATACCATGTGATCTGCTGGGGGGGGGGGGGGGGGGCTCCACACGTGTGAGTCATGGGTTTGTTCATATGCTTTTGTGTGTTTCATTTGTGTGGCGTGTGTGTGTGTCATTGTCACCTCTGATTCAAGAGCAGAGGGCTTTGGGCTCAGGGACTCAGGATACACACCCAGGACAGGGAGGAACCAGACGGGTGTCAGGGAGAGAGGGGAGGAACCAGACGGGTGTCAGGGAGAAATGGGAGGAACCAGACGGGTGTCAGGGAGAAAGGGGAGGAACCAGACGGGTGTCAGGGAGAAAGGGGAGGAACCAGACGGGTGTCAGGGAGAGAGGGGAGGAACCAGACGGGTGTCAGGGAGAAAGGGGTGGGCCCAGACGGTTGTCAGGGAGAGAGGGGTGGGCTGTTCCAGTCAGTGTGGGAGTAAAGAAGAGGAGTGATGGGGGATTTTACGGGTGTCAAAGTATCTGAATGAAAATCATTCCTTCCATCTTCTCATCCTAGTTTACCAGACAAGACAAGCAGTGTGAATACCCTTCTCTACCTCCTAAATAGAACCCGATTCACTACACTGTCTACCTCCTAAATAGAACCCTATTCACTACACTGTCTACCTCCTAAATAGAACCCTATTCTCTACACTGTCTACCTCCTAAATAGAACCCTATTCTCTACACTGTCTACCTCCTAAATAGAACCCTATTCTCTACACTGTCTACCTCCTAAATAGAACCCT